>NC_053167.1:26626894-26926894 GCF_016835505.1 Polypterus senegalus
TTTTTCAGTTCAGGGAATATAGCGTATACTGACACTTAATTAAATTGATTATTTTCTTCATCATTTACATTGCTTGCAAAGTTTTGCTGACTTTTTAAAAAATATTTTTACTTGCCAGTTTTCTACCCACACTGTGTGTGTGAGTATCTATTAGTTGGTCCTCCACTGAATTTGCTATCCATTTCTACCAAAATAAGCTTTGACATCCTGCGACCCTTTACTGGATGAAGTGGTCTTGACAATTTATTTTTCTTATTGAAGTAAATAGCCCTACAAGACTATTCAAAGAGCACACTGCTGGCACTGCAGACTGACTGTGGTGCTGTTCTGACAATCAAGTCAACATGAGCAATCATCAAGGAATATAAGGAAGAAAACCACTTTATTTGGTCCACATTTCTCCTTAGAACAAAATGAATTCTTTGCTCATGGTTTAGATGTCTGCTGACAGTGTGGCACATTGATTCACCAGTCTGTCCCACTGTTGTCCCAAATGTACTGGTGACAGACCTCAGTTTTGAGTTCCATCTTATATTATTGAGATCTGGAGGCTAAAGATAAATTTTAAGATAAATTTTAATTTGTTATTTTGAACTTTTTCAGAAATCTCTTTGCCTAACACAATGTTAACACAATATTCCTGCTGAAACAAAACCAAGTTTCTAATACATGCTTAATTTCACAAAGAGAATGTCATTTTTGTAATATGGAGACCAGAACTGTACAAAGTACCCTGGATGAGGCCTCAGTAGTGTGTTATATAACTTAAGCATAACCTTCCTTGACTTGTACTGCACACTTCATGGTATATATCTTAAGGTGTAATTTAGAGTTTCAGAGCCAACACTGTCAAATCAAATCTAACAATTATACTTCCTGAATGCAACACTTTAAAAACATTTATTTAAGCTGATTTTATCTGTGCCAGTCCTGCCCAAGCCTCTGTTCTCTAAAGGATTCTGTTGATTCAGGCATATACCTAATCTAGTGTAATCAGCAAACATAACCAATCTGTTATTGACAACTTTATTGAGGCCATTTAATTAAAACAGCATCATAGACCCTTGAAGTACACCACATTAAAAATCATCCATTTCAAACAATATTCACCTCACCATAACCTTTTGTTTTGTGCTTTACAGTATGTGTTTCAGCCAGTTTTGTGCCCATCTACAATGCACCATGGCATCTCACTTTGTTTTATGTGAAAATCATTACAGATCACACTATATGCACCTTTCTGTTCAAATGCTTTGATTACTTGTTTATTAGAATTGAGTGTATTAGTTAAACACAATCTCCTCGCCCTAAACTAATGTTGACTTGTTGCTAATATTCCAGTACTCAGTCTTTTCTTTAATAATTTATTCC
This sequence comes from Polypterus senegalus, assembly GCF_016835505.1. Classification (NCBI taxonomy): domain Eukaryota; kingdom Metazoa; phylum Chordata; class Cladistia; order Polypteriformes; family Polypteridae; genus Polypterus; species Polypterus senegalus. The sequence goes on from NC_053167.1 coordinate 26,628,266, forward strand.
CTTATTTTGCCCAAGATACACATGGTCTAGATCCCTCCAATCAGCTTGACCACCTTTTTTATGTAATAGGGCTACACTCTCTAGTTTCCACACTTTAGGAATTATCCCCATGTGCAGCGATTTATGAATAAAGTGCTTTAAGAATTTTTATATAATCACGCATTGATTAAGCATTCTAAGATAAACACAGTCCCATTTCAATGATTATTGGTAAGCAAAACAGTTGCATATTATATGCAGTTTCATGCAATTGGCACCAAAATTAGTTTTGCAGCTGATATCACAATTGCAAAATGCAAAACACAATTTTGCCTTTAATTTTGTTCTTTTGTACAGGTACATAATGCATTTAACTTGTTACACACCATTAAAATAAACTCTATTTATGTCTCTTATTTATATCACCATGGAGGAGTGCAGTGTTTTTTAAAAATGTGACATGCTGCACAAAGACATAATAGAAAGCATCATCATCAGGGTGGATCTACCATCAGAGCATTCTGTGTGCGTGATCCAATGCCCGGGATGGCAAGGGGTTTTTTCACCCATAACCCCATCAATCTGATGTAAGGATCGAGTATCCAAGAGTCCAAATTACTGGGGCAATGAAGTGATTGAGACTCACATTGAAGTCAAGAGTTAGAAATATCACTCTGCTTTAAACAACCTGGTGCTTAGATGCTTCATTCTTAAAAGTATGATGAACTCTCTGTTAAGGAGCTGTCACCCTGGGCCCCTTGGGGTCTTAATCCGACCACCATACCCATCACTGTGTTTTCTCCAAAGTTAATTCCCATTACACAGGAAGCCACTTTCTTGATTACTATAACAAATCCTGTAGATTGAGGGTATGCACTTTTGAAGCGTATTGGAGCTTCAGGTTTTTTATTCTGCCTCTGATGCATCTTTAGGATTGCAATGTGGTTGAGGATTGTACCACCAGAACACATTTGGTGGCTCAGCAAAAGGCCTACCCATAATAGGAAATCATTTCAGGAATTTTGTTTAAATTTTGCACTAGAGATTTCAATTTAAAAACTGAATGACAGGCAGACACATGCAGAATTAAAGCATCAAATCCCATTTCAGAGAGGAATTAAATGACTTTCTTTTTGTGTCAATGGCATGAATTTCACTGGAAGTGAAACACAATACCTCATCCATGACAAAGAATGATTTTATGATGTATCTCTTTTTGCTGTCCATCTGTTGTCCACTTTCTTTAAGGGTCTCTGTCCAAATATAGTCAGCTGAATGACTTAATGTTTTTAGAAGACTTATGATATCATTCTTTATATATATATATATATATATATATATATATATATATATATATATATATATATATATATATATATATATATATAGGCTTGTTGTACCTGATAAACACATGCATGATTACCATGTCATTTATTGAAAACCTTCAATTTTGACCATTATACTAAATTGTGCACACACAGGTCTGGTCTGCTGGGTTTGGCACACATGCTTTATATAAAACACACATGTCCTGTACTCCATTGTTCCTGCCCTGTGTAAAAAGCTGCCAGTACAGGCCTCAGCCCACCGATATAGTGAATCAATAACAGATGTATTAGTAATCCTCTTTACAGTAAAACTGAAGCATGGCATATAAAAATAAATTTAACTGAGCTACCAAGTATATTCTAAACCAAGTTTACCTTTTTAACTACAGAGAACCCAAAAAAGTAAAGAAAAAATGTAATTTCACATGATAGCTAAGGACACAACCTATTGTTACCTGTCCCTTTGTATTTAAATGTTGCAACCACAACAAAGTCTTGGTGCAACCTGTGGAAGCTGCTGGCACTAATTCCTTTACAAAACATCTTTTGTGTGACTTTCATGTCACTGAAAATTATTAAGATCCTGATCTACTGGTCACTTCCAGAGAGCCTTTGACATTAAAACATAGCCACTTGTAATGTTGAAATATTTTAATTTTGTTTTTGTTTTGTTCCTTAAGTACAAAAAAGAGATTAACTTCATGGGGATTGCTTCGTAGCCGGGATTTTTAACCTTTCTATCCAGCTGCCCCAGGGCAATATGGCTTTCTTGTAGATCTGTAGTTGACTTTAAAGCTATCCAGACCAATGCTGGGAATTGTTCAGGTGACAACCATCAAGCAGTGTGCTGCAGGCTAAACTGTGAAGTAACTTGACGGAGTTACACTCAAGTGGAGTTAAAGCTGAATTAAAGTTGAGCTGCATCTCTAACTGTTTTAGAAATCTAATATTCTCTTCAAGAGCTCAGTTCATATTCATTGTAGATGTGGGGCACAAGGTCAGGTCATTTATTCCTTGGTGCAGTATTTTCGTATGTAAAATAAATTCATCTAATAAAGTGAAAGATTACATATGCATTATTTTTTGCAGTGTGATATGTATTTAGTATGCTTTCCTATACTTTTTGTAATATATTTTATTCCCTTTGGTGATACTTATTTGTCAATTTATGTACAGAGTGATTTACTCTACTCTCTTGCAGAGTTGAGTTTCATGTCTTATATCCATATGGAGTTTTTTTAGGATTCTGCAGTTTTCCCTCAACATCCCTAAAACTATGTGTGCAACTCTATCTGGGATGAAAGAGTCATCCAGGGTGGGTTTCGTCCTGGTGCGCTACTGTCAAGATAAGCTACACTTCTTGCAACTCTGAACTGGTATATAGATGTGTATTGAATCAGTTAGGAATTTCAGCAGACACAAGAAAAAAATAAAATAACTCATATGCGTTTAAATTTTTTATGCTCACATTACTTTTAACCATAGTATGTGTATTTCGTCCTGAGTAAAGGAATCTCAAAAGCCAACAGTTACAAGAAGGGCCATAACTTGAAGGGTTTCCAGTCCACAAACATAACCATTTACATATTCACACCAGGACCGAGTAAAACATCGGTCTGTTTTCCTAATTTTCAGATAAATTTCAAATTTCTGCAGTCTACCCGTTAATCTGTTTTATGCTCAGATCTGTTCCTGTATACATTTCTTAAAGAAGATGTAAAGATAGCTGTCCTTGTATGAATGCTTCTCAAAGCACTGGGAGTTTCCTAAGCAAACCCATAAAATGATCATCTATGTATATGAGTGCTTGCCATTACAAAGCCATCCATTCCTCTACACACTTACTGTAGATGATCACACTGGATTTTGAAAGTTCTGAAAACATCTACCTCCTTTTTAGAGCATACAGGACAATGAACATTTTGCTTCCTGAACACTTTTTCACTGTATTTTAAGATTTTGGACCTATGAAAAAAAACCTTTACATTTTCCTGTCACATACTATTTTATTGCATTGCCCTATTTTTCTGATATTCTCTCATATTATACTAGCTGGGCTATCTGTCTAAGACAGACTAAAATCTAAGTAATCATATACTGTACAACAATTACAACTGGAACATCTGTGGTGATTGAAAAGTAGCAGCATGGCTATTATGAATGCAACTTGGATGTACAAAGCCCTAGCCATTTCATCTGATAATGGAACAGCCATGTTAGGAGTATCATTACATTAAAAGGAACTTGTTGCTCCATAAGCATTTGGTTCCACGTCAGAAAAATGTGGCACATAAAAACTTTTCAACCCATCCTCTTCTTCATATAAAACATGGATTGATAAAAAATGTAATGCAAACAAAGAACAAGGAAGTTTAAGGGCTTCAATACTTGAGACAGATGTTTCTACCAAGACTAAGGAAGGTGTTTTAGTTGGTCTAAAAATTATCAATGAAGAACAATTTGAAAATCTGTCACTCGGCTCATGGGAAATCACATGAAAGACATTTAAGGATGTTGATGAAAATTTTCTCAGCAGCTACAAAGTACCAAACTGTGTTCAGTTGGTTGACAACAAGCCTCAAGCATACAAAACATGATACGCCACATATTGCTAAAGATTTGTTTTCTGCATTCACACTTGGACTTCTTCCCTGCTAATGTTGGTGCAGTCAGTGCTAAACATGATGAAAGGTTTATCCAGGACATTGCAATGGTAGAAAATGGTACCAAGGAAAGAGGATGAAGCATCAGATACTGAGTACGAATGATGCCTGTATTTGATTTGCAGACATACCTTTTACCCGTGAGCACTCAACAAGACTTTCACACCCTCAGTAAGTCAGTTTACGGATGTACTTACCGTATTTCTTTTTTTTTTTTTATTAATTTTATTGCACTCCATACAAAGCAATCAAGTTTTTACAAAAAGAAAAATAGAGTTAAGAAAAGATCGATCCCCACCCTTGAGAGAGAGAGCAAGCCAAACGGCATAAAAATTTTACAGCTTTTAAACATACCTAAATTAATAAAATCTCTATGCTTCATGAACTTATTTTAAAATATTACTGATTAGATCCTGCCATGTTTTGAAAAACGTCTGTACGGATCCTCTAACTGAGTATTTCTTTAATATGTAAAGCACTTTGAGCTACTGTTTGTATGAAAATGTGCTATATAAATAAATGTTGTTGTTGTTGTTGTTATTTGATTTTTTCCAATTTCAAATAATATAACACATCGGTTTCCCACTGACTTAAAAGAGGAGAGTTTGGATTCTTCCAGTTTATCAGAATAAGTCTGTGCCAAAAGTGTAGTGAATGCAATCACAATTTGTTTGTCTTTCTCCACTTTAAGCCCTCTGGAAGAACCCCAAACACAGCTGTTAATGGGTTAGGAGGGATTGTGAGTCCAAGGCTGTCTGAAAGGTAATTAAAAATTTTGTCCAGAATAATGTTAATTTGGTGCAGGCCCAGAACATGTGACCTAGTGAGGCTGGGGCTTGGTTGCAACGTTCGCAGGTTGGATCATGCCCTGGAAACATTTTGGAGAGTTTTAGTCGAGACAGATGTGCTCGATATATAATTTTAAGTTGTATAATTGTATGCTTTGCGCATATGGAGCTCGAGTGAATTCTCTGCATTGCTACTTTCCACTCCTCTTCTGATATATTAATTGAGAGACCTTTTTCCCAGTGTCCTCTTGGATCTTTGAAAGGAGGGATTGTAAAATGATTTTATATATTGTAGAGATGGAGTCTAAGTCCTTGAGATTGAGCAATATTTTTCCAGCATGGATGAGGGTGCAAGATGAGGAAAATCTGGAAGGTTCTGTTTAACAAAGTTCCTGATTTGAAGATAGTGAAAGAAATGTGTAGCTGGAATGTTAAATTTGGAATGTAATTGTTCATAGGATGCAAAGAGTTGTCTATATAAAGATCTCTAAGCAAGTTAATTCCAAATTTTTTCCAGATATTAAAAACTGCATATGTTTGTGAAGGTTGAAAGAGATGGTTCTCTTGCAGAGGTGCCACAGATAGAAGCTTCTCCGTCTTAAAATGCTTTCTACATTGGTTCCAGATTCTAAGTGAGTGGAGCACAATTGGGTTATTAGTGTATTGCCGATAACGTGTGTTTATTGGAGCACAGAGCAAGGAATACAAAGAAGTACTGCAGGATTTTACTTCTATTGCGGTCCAAGCCTGTGTATGTTCTTCTATTTGTGTCCAGGTTCTTATCGCCTGTATATTTGCTGCCCAGTAATAAAACTGGAAGTTAGGTAGAGCCATGCCACCTTCTGCCTTTTGTCTTTGTAGGGTCGCTCTTTTGATGCGTGGATGTTTTGAATTCCAAATAAATGAGGTTATTGTTGAATCTAATTGCTTAAAGAATGATTTATTAATGTATATTGGGATGTTTTGAAATAAAAAGGAGCTTAGGAAGAATATTCATCTTAACAGTGTTAATTCTTCCAGCTAGTGTGAGATGAAGGGTTGACCATCTATGCAAGTCTTGTTTAATTTTTTCCATGCATACGGTGAAATTTTGTTGATAAAGAGCTTTATGTTTACTTGTGATGTTTACTCCAAGGTATTTAAACTGTTCTGCAATGATAAAAGGTAGGGTATCTAATCTAATATTATATGCTTGAGAATTCACTGGAAAGAGTACACTTTTATTCAGATTAATTCTGAGACCAGAGAGGTTTTGAAATTCTGTGAGTGCTGCTAAGACTGCAGGCACAGAATTTTCTGGGTCCGATATATACAGTACCATGTCATCTGCATATAAGGAGATTTTCTGTTCTTCTGTACTTACTTACTATTTTCTGTACTTACCGTATTTCATATGTTGGCTTTAGGTGCTCAGTATATTGGTTCTTTCTAGTTCCCTCATCTGGAAGCTTTTAGCTGGACTACTACTATGCCCCGAGGCTTCTGTTGAATCTGTCCCTATGTCTGCAGTCTCCTAACGTGTTTGTGTTCTTATCTTCAGACCTCCAAGGACTGTTATGTGAGAAGTTTCTTTTCTTTGTTACAGGCTGTCATTTTCATTGTAGAGTTTTGATCAGTCCGAGATCCTATATTGTTTACCAGTGGGTTTCCTTCCTTTCCAGTTTCTTACATCTACTTGTTTCTTTGTCCTCAGATCACTGAAATGAGTTTTGTATGTTGGATTGGATATTTAGCCAAAAGCTAATGATTCTTATTGCTCACATGGAGAAAACTGACAGGATTTCAACAATTTATTTATTCTTTTTCCGCACCTGCTCCTTCAATTACAGAGTCATAAGGAGCAGAAGACTGAAAGGCACATCTGCACAAAAATGGCTACACATTCACACGTTGACAATTTAGAATAATCATTTAGCTTAATAGTTACAGGTGGAAAGCTGGAAAATATAAAGTAAAATACAGATGAAAGGAAAATGTTCCAAGTCTAAATAAAAAGTGGGCTATTCTTGGACTGAAACATAGAAATCAGAGTAAGGGATTCAGCAGCACTAACCACTGCACCACTATGTTGACCCATAAAAACATTAGGAAAGAAATAAAAGAGATACATGCCAATGACCAAATGCTAACTGGCTCCAGTCCATAAAAAAAGTTTTCAAAAAAGGGTAAGGCTTGGTATATTTAAATGTCTGATGCAGAGAAAAGACGACAGACAGAATGATTCCAGGGAGTTGCAAAATAGTCAGTTTTTTATGAGAAAAAAAACAACAAAAACACAAAAGAGATGATAAAATGGAGATGACATAATGCAAACCAATAGACCAGGAAACCTGCTAACCTTCTTAAATAGATCCTGAGTCACTGTTTGTTTAACTGCTAGTAAGCTATCTTTTAGAGGAGTGAAATTCACAGCTTTAAAAAAAGGGTATGTACAGTATTACCAATAACGGTAGTACAGTATATGCTTTAGACAGTACATTAGTTTTAAATTTGACAGGAGAATGACAAGAGGGTCTCATATGAACTGACTGAAAATGTAATGATCCTGAAGAAAAAGTGCCTAGAGGTTTTTATTTTGCAACAAGTATGACAGGCATTCACATACACAGTAATTTCTTTTAATAAAACAACAAAAAAAAAACACAATAATTTATTACGTTATTTTCTGCTCCAGGGTTGCCAGAAATTGTACCCAATGCATCAAAGAATTACAAATACCTAATAGAATAAACAGAAGATTTTCAAATGTTTTTTCTGGATGAAAATTCATACTGTGGCTTATCATACATACTGTAGTTTTCACATGAAAGAAAATTATAGCAACAATAAGACTAGTGATGTAAGCAGTTCTTCAGTAAAATCAAAATGTTGTGACAACAGTCATCACATTTCTTACCTGTTTAATGCAGTGGTACACATATACAACACAAGAATATTCCCTAAAAAGTGATTAAGCTACACCACATGCCATGACAAAATGTTCATAGTATCATTAAGCAATACTAAGCAATATGTTCAATGATTCATATAACTTTAAGGAACTTCAGAGATTAATTTGTGTAATATTGTATTTGTATATAATTTGTATATTTTAACAATATTTGTACTTGGTTTATACTTTAATTTTGGTTTTGAACTTACAAGAATTTTTTGCTGTGATTTATTATGTTTTACTATTGCTATTTTGATTTTTTTTTTAATTTTAATGGATGCAGCCTTTTTGGGAATTGTGTTAGGGGTAACGATCATCATCAAGTGGATCAACGTAAGTTAAGGGTTGTGACGTTAGGGGTATGCTAGTATTTAAACTTCAATTGTGCTTTTGATCTGTCTCCAAAGTTGTGGATTATAAAAACACAATCTTTTGCAAACACTGTTCTAATTTAGATTTTAGGTGCAATCAGTCCTTGGTTAAGATTTTTTAGTTTATATCAGTCATTTTTTTTTTTTTTTTTTGTCTGGTGTGACCTGATTTACTGGTACAAGAAAACCCCCACATATTTACACAATTCAGATTATCTTGATGTCCAGTTATGCAAGACATCAAGCTTTTTTTTTTGTCCCTCTAGACCCAAAATCCTAAGTTTTAGGCCATTTTTGGGCTGTATTTTGTGCAGCAATTTACACCCTTATGATAAAGAATAAAGCAATCAGCCAGTGCCAACCCAAAAATAAGCATGATGCCTGTGATAATTTTTATTGTTTCTTGTAAAGATGTCCAGTGAAACTGACACTTTATTTAAAGGTTTCTATTACTGGATTGCACATAGCAAACTCTTTTCTGCATGGCCATGTGGCTGAGCCCTGAGAAGGACCTGGTCCATGTGCTTCTTGCTTTACACCCAATGCTGCGGGAATAATAATAACGCAGGGATTATTACATAAATAAGGTAAGTATTGCTTTAGGTTGCTACCAGTAATTGTACTACATAACACACATTACTTTTGTTGCCTTACTGCTCTTGAGATTCTGATGCTGAGTTTAGCACTGTACATTCAACTCATCAACATAAATGTAGTGATTTCTGAAACACCAAGACAGATTACTTCAGTCAGGAGAAGGAATAATGTGATTTTTTGAACATTTGTCATTTGTAAATTCTTGGATGCTTCTACCTTCCTTAAAGTATTCATGCACATGCTGACAGAGTGCAGCTGACATGCGCAGGCTATGAAATCTTTAACAGTAACCCAGTTAAGGGTTTACATGGCCACATATTTAGATTACTTCAGGAGAAATCTACCTCTGTTAATCAGTTTTCTCAGATATAAATACTCCATTTTCTCTATTCAGGAATAAGAGCTTACATGGCATTTTAGAAAGCAGGCTTTTGTGAATAACTGGGTTACTGAGACACATGCAAACACACCTAATCAGGGGCAGAAAAATGACAAATTTCTATTATAACAGAGAATATTTACACTTTAAACATTTGAATAGAAGTGTACATTTTAATATTTTAAATATATGACAGATCTTCTTTTGTTTATTATATACTTCTACCTCATGAAGTTTCTTACCTCAGAACATCTCAAATTAGGTTGTGTAAAAAAGGAGAGCAGAAGACACAAAAAGGTTTATTGATGGCCACCCCATATACTAAAAATGCAGCAAAAAGAAAACACATGGTTACAGCCGAGTTCAAAATGGAACTGAATACAGAAGGAAGAACTGAGGCATTTATATGGAGAAGACAGGAAGGGGACGGTCCAGGGTGGCTGGGAAAGGAAGTGATGTCTTCGGTAGATGGGTTCTTGAAAGGGAAGTTGTCATAAGGAAAGGCTGGAAGTGATGTCATCAGAGGGCAGGTTTCTGGTGACATCAATAATTACAGTAGTTGGTTCTTCTGCTAGTCTGCAGAGAAACAAAAGGAGAGATGGTGAAGTGACAGTGTAAATCCTTGGTCCGGCTGAAAAACAACATTATTTGAGCCAATCAACCTTCTCCCAAGCACAAGTGTGTGACAGCTGACTTAAACCAATTCAGACACTTTTTACCTTACTTCTGGTTTATGTATTTGGTTTAGCTGCACACTCACTAAACTTTTGGAATCCTTTTTTGTTTAACTGTTCTCATGTTAATCTTCTGGTCCTTTTTTTTCCTGTCCTAGTGGACTGCAAATTCATTACCATCACTGGTTGCACAATTTGTGGCTGTTTCACATGTTCTAAAAGTGAGATCATTAAAGAAGTAAATACGATTTTAAATTTCAATTTTGTTAAAAATGTTATATTTCATGCAAAATCTCAGGGGAATCGCCTTTTCTGCACAACAAAGCCTGTACCTGTACAAGGGAAATTGAATTTGTAATAAAGCTGTTATCCAGGTTTTCTGCAATATATTTTTGTTTCTTTTCATCCAATGGTATATTTAATTATCCTACATCTAATGGGACTGAAAGGTAGAATAGCTTTCTATTTTCTGGAAACGTGAAGTTCGGATAACAAACTAAGAGGTTTTTAAGAGTGGTATTTGTTTTGGCCAACAAACCTTTGAAAACTCTTTAAAGCGTTTTTTCCTTCCATGATACAAAAAGAGTGAAATGTGAGGGTGTAGCAATAAGCATCACAAAATATTTATAACAAAAATAGCAATTTTGCATTTGATTTGGCCAGCATCAAACAAGTCTGCTTTTCCCCTAATGCCCACAACTAGCTATACGAGTAAGTAAACCCGAGCATCGCACTATAAAATTAGACATGGTGTTCTAAGTCGCCTGCCTGACAAGGCAGGACTTAGGCTGTACAGCCCTGCAAAGCGACATTTAGTAGACAGCTGCATAATCTAACTGTGCCCTAGGCTGTCTGATGTTCTTGTGCCCCTTGCCAGAGGAAGGTGGCCAACGTAACCTTGGGATGACCCCTGACTATGCAGCTAGCAGAAGATTTATGCCATTCCCTGCAGGGAAACAAAAATGTGACCAAGGATTATTTTTTGTTACTTAGGATATCTATATGTGCCTATCTTGAACTCTGATTATAGTCTAGCCAGGTATTTTGTACTAGATCTATACTTAAAACATAACTAAAAAATGCATTTATTATTGTGATTTTCTGATTGCCTTTATCAAAAATAAAAGTACTGATAAATGATTTGTAAAGTCAGTGAGTCACTAACCTGCTTAGTCCTGAGCAGGGTCACAGCAGTCTGCTGGAGCCAATCCTAGCTAGCACAGGGTACAAGGCAGAAACAAACAGGGCACCAGTCCATCGCAGGGTAAACACACACACGTCTGCCACACAATAGGACCAATTTGAGAAACACCAGTCTACCTAACATGCATGTCTTTGGACTGTAGGAGGAAACTGGAGCACCTGAACATGGGGAGAACATGCAAATCCCACATAGGGAAGACCAAACCCTGATCTCCTTACTGTGAGGCAGCAGCACTACCACTGTTCCATCCAATATTTAAGGTACTATATTTATTTTTATCATGTGAACTTTCATTTAATGGAACATCTGTTTATTTAATTTCTTAATTTGAACTCAATCGCCTAAAGCAGGAGCTACACATTGCTTGTTTTTGTTGTTTCTTTTTAATATTGCTTTTATATTTAATATACTGTGGTATGAACAAGCATGATTTATGTCCTATAATTACATAAAGCTTATTACTATGTATACCTTTGAAAAGCAGTCTTTTGACTGCTATTGGAGAAACATTATACATTATGCTCTGACATAACATGTGGTTTTAATGCTGAATATTCTTTAGATCAGCTGAAGTTGGTGATACAAGCTTATGCATTAATCCTATACAGTATAGCCAAAAGATTTCTTTTCTTCTAATGTAACAGTTCACATTGGATGGGACCTTTACATGTCTTGCATTTCAGACATGTTATCTCATAAGGATGGCTCATCCGCTGATTAGACAGCAGGGATTTTTCATTCTTTTTAAAAAATAATTTTAAGCTGTTTTTCACTGCCTAAGGCAAACTTAAAATCTAAGAGATTTAACAAGCTCAGCTCTTTGCAGAATCTGTTGTCAAATGATGGCAGGTTGTATTAAAAAGGTCTTCCTTTTGTAATCTAATATGAGTCTGTAATGCTTGGTTTGTGTGAGTCAGGGACCTTGAGTGTGTTTCCAACTTTTTTTTTCAGCCAAGTCCTTCCTACAACTTTTTCTCTGTCAGACAGGACTGAGCAGGCTGTACAAAACATCTGCTAAATCACTTAAGAAAAGGCTAATTTAAAAAAAATCAAATATGTACCCTAAATGTCTGTCCAAAATTGGTGTTAGATTGTCTTGTCTGAAATTATAATCTGTGACTATCAAGATGACACTTCTTTCCTTGGTGTTTATTTATTGACAATAATGGCAACACCCTTATATGAAATATTGGGGTACAGGGCCGCACTGGCCTATTCCAGATTTTTATTACATTCTTAATTCTGACAAATGATTCCTTCTGGATGGAGGTTGCTCATTCTTGCTATTTTTTGGGATTTTCATCACAACCTTTGGTTTTCTCTCTCATTTAAAGGAATGTTACAAGCTCAAATGTCAATTTTTAATTGCTGCATTTTAAATAAAGTGGCTGTTCTGATGAATCACTGCTTTTGTGATCCTTGTTTTAATTTATTCCAATTTTGGAAGTTTTGTTTATTTAGACTGTTTTATACTATTGCTATCCTGCTATCACCATTTTGTATTCTGCTTTTTCTAGGATTGCCATGTTGTTTATGCTTGCATGTCACATGACACAGAGATCATGACATATGCTTGTACACCTCTTTAAGTTGCCACTGTTCACACTTTGTTATCAAACCACTGTGTATTCTTAAAAATAATCTGCAGACAATAGTGCTAGTTACAAAAATCAAACAGGTTAATGCGAGGACCTTTTTGCAAAAATAATTTGAATATCACTTTGTTCCGATAATCATTTTAATCCTGTGCTCCGAGTTTTTCTCTGACCCAGCCTGTCGTTTAACATCATTTTTTTTCCCATTCCCTTTCGTTCCTACTATTTCCTCTTACTGAAATATCTTCTTTGTTCATTTATGTGCCTTAACTAGGAGATCACAACATCTTTAATTTACAGAGAGTTTTTGCAGATATAATTCTGCTCATGATGTGTGGTTAAGGCCAATATTTGGGTCCATTTACAGTGCATCCAGAAAGTATTCACAGCGCATCACTTTTTCCACATTTTGTTATGTTACAGCCTTATTCCAAAATTGATTAAATTCATTTTTTTCCTCAAAATTCTACACACAACACCCCATAATGACAACGTAAAAAAGGTTTACTTGAGGTTTTTGCAAATTTTTAAAAATAAAAAAACTGAGAAGTCACATGTACATAAGTATTCACAGCCTTTGCTCAATACTTTGTCGATGCACCTTTGGCAGCAATTACAGCCTCAAGTCTTTTTGAATATGATGCCACAAGCTTGGCACACCTATCCTTGGCCAGTTTCACTCATTCCTCTTTGCAGCACTCCTTAAGCACCATCAGGTTGGATGGGAAGCGTCGGTGCACAGCCATTTTAAGATCTCTCCAGAGAAGTTCAATCGGATTCAAGTCTGGGCTCTGGCTGGGCCACTCAAGGACATTCACAGAATTGTCCTGAAGCCACTCCTTTGATATCTTGGCTGTATGCTTAGGGTCGTTGTCCTGCTGAAAGATGAACCGTCGCCCCAGTCTGTGGTCAAGAGCGCCCTGGAGCAGGTTTTCATCCAGGATGTCTCTGTACATTGCTACAGTCATCTTTCCCTTTATCCTGCCTAGTCTCTGAGTTTCTGCCACTGAAAAACATCCCCACAGCATGATGCTGCCACCACCATGCTTTACTGTAGGGATGGTATTGGCCTGGTGATGAGCGCTGCCTGGTTTCCTCCAAACGTGACACCTGGCATTCACACCAAAGAGTTCAATCTTTGTCTCATCAGACCACAGAATTTTGTTTCTCATAGTCTGAGAGTCTTTCAGGTGCCTTTTGGCAAACTCCAGGTGGGCTGCCATGTGCCTTTTACTAAGGAGTGGCTTCCATCTGGCCACTCTACCATACAGGCCTGATTGGTGGCTTGCTGCAGAGATGGTTGTCCTTCTGGAAGGTTCTCCTCTCTCCACAGAGGACCTCTGGAGCTCTGACAGAGTGACCATCCAGTTCTTGGTCACCTCCCTCACTGAAGGCAATTTTGAGCTTCATGGCAAAGGCTGTGAATACTTATGTACATGAGATTTCTCAGTTTTTTTATTTTTAATAAATTTGCAAAAACCTCAAGTAAACTTTTTTCACGTTGTCATCATGGGGTGTTGTGTGTAGAATTCTGAGGGAAAAAATTAATTTAATCCATATTGGAATAAGGCTGTAACATAACAAAATGTGGAAAAAGTAATGCACTGTGAATACTTTCCGGATGCACTGTATTTAATGCTCTCATGCCACTTATAACATAAGGACACATAGCTTTTCAGATGTCACATGCTGCATAAAACTGCCTACATTTTCAATAATTTACTGATTACACTGGACAATGAAGACTTTGCTTCCTGAAGACATTTGGGTGTTATAGGAGTTGAAAAGTAATAAGCAAAAAGAAGCTCACCCAGGGTGATGCCAATAAATGTAGGAATGAGTGTGATTTATAGTGGCCACCTTGAGGGACAGCAATAAATGTTGGAAATACATGGGTGGAGGTTGGTTTGTTTTGAATCTAGTTTTGTTAAACATGACTTGCTTGTATGGAATATTATTTGATTTGAATAAAATCAATAAAATGTTATATAAATAAAGTAAATGTTGGAAATGTAAAGATTGATTTTAACTTAGTTAATGAATGATCGGTTTTGCCTACAGCAACGTTGATAATTAATCATATACTGTAATTCAGCAAGGCTCTACTTTATTTACATTACGTTACTCTGTTTTAGGTGGCAGGTCTCTAGCCTTCAGACTCATACCAAGATAACTGAAAAACAATTGTTTTAAGAAACAGAATGATACCTTTTATTAATAAATGCAAAGATTATAGAAGTATGATAACTGTATATATATATATATATATATATATATATATATATATATATATATATATATATATATATATATATATATATATATATATATGTTGACATATAAAACAGGATACAGAGAGACTAGACAGACAAACATATAACAGAGAGAGGCTGTCTGTTTACTTGTTAATTAGAGTTCTACTTAACTTGGGACAGATAAATAGTTTTATGATGCCAAGTCTTTAAAGATGATGTTCAATGTTGTGTGGACTTGTTGATTTGTTGTCACTCTGGATTCAAGTGGAGGGTTCTTCTTATTTTGGAGTGCATTCATTCTCTTTGCTCAATTGTCCTTTGTTTGTAGTGTTCTAATGATGCTTGCTTTTTGTTGTTTGGCACTTTGCTGTGTCATCTGCAACTTCCTCAGGGAAAGGATTACTTTTTCTGGCAAAAGTGTTTAGATGCTGAAGTTCTCTTCTTGACGTAATGACTGTCTCTCGGCCTTTTCAGTCCATTGGCCCACTGTGTGGTTTAGCAGTGAGATTGCTAATTTCTAATCCACAAAAAGAATAAGGTTTTCAGATTCCCAAACAGAGAAGAGTTCATCAGTTTTTGGTTTCAGAGAGATGTCTCAGAAGGTCATTTTGCAGAGTGAAAGCACAGTTTTTCACAGAGAGTGCCTTGACTGAGTTTCCAGGGAGTTCAAAGAGAGTGTTCAGTATATCCAGATGGGTTGAGTGTAACTAAGTTTTTGGGTATGTATAACTTTTCCTGAATGGATTAATATCACTTTGTGTTACAAAATCAGTGTCTCTAACAGGTGAGTTCTTGTGTTTATCAGAGATGTTATTCATTTTTTACTGCTTTTTGTTCTTGCTTGAGTCTATGCCACTTCTTCTGGCTCAAGAAGTCTGCAGAGAGGCTTCTGTAAGGACTTCAGGTCAACATCTGATTTATACCTTTGTTATCAGTTGATGTCCAGGCAGCTCCTGGTAAAAGTTTGGAATGCAAGTGGAAGAAGGTGCAGGTGCGTGTCTGCTGTATCTGCTGCCTTATAGGTCTTGTTTGCCTCTAAAGCTTAACAATAAGGGTAATGTCCCCTTTTACTACAGTGCATCTTATGGATTTTGGTCTCCTGAGGACACACATTAACATTCAAATGTTCCTGTTGCAATTATCTATTTTTGTGATTTTCTCTCCTATTAAAAGTATACATATATAGCACAAACCGCTCCAACTGGAACATCCATGTGTATCTAAAAGTAGCAGCAATGCTACTAGAATTACAGCTCGGATACACCTAGTCCTGTCATTTCATTTGAAAAAGGAGCAGCTGTGCTAAAGAGTCCATTTACATTAAATAGAATTGACCACTCTGCAAGCATTTGGGTGTAAGTCAACCCAACAATCATATTTTGACTCCCCTTCATATAAAACTTTGGTTTGATGAACATTTTTGTGAAAGTGATTAAACAAGATAGGTGAATGATTTTGATATTTGACTCAGATGTTCCAATGCCTAACTTGATGCCAAGTTAAAGGAAGGTAATTTTGTTGGTCCACAAATCAGACATGTCATCAAATGCAATCAGTTTAATAATTTTCTAGTGGGGAGAGGAGGAGATCACACAGACGGCATTCAAGAATGTTGTTCAGAATGTTCTTGGATACTACAAACCACCAAACTTTATCCTGCTAATTGAAAACAAGCTTAAAGGATACAAAACCATGACGAGCAACATGTTCCTAAAGTTTTGTTTTTGCCATTCACACTTGAACTTCTCCCCTGTTAATTTAAATGCAGTCAGTGACGAACATTGTGAAAAGTTTCATCAGGACATTGTGATAATGGAAAAGCGGTATCAGGGTAAGTGGAATCCATCAATGCTGACCGATTATTGTTGACACTGAAAGGAGAAGCATCAGATGCTGAGTTCAGAAAAAAATCAGCAGCAAAACATTTTTACCACAATTAAACTTGTGTGATGTGTCAGCATCATTAAGCAACTAAACACACTAAATTCATTATAACTTAAAGTTTCTAAGTGGTACAGGCAATCTGAAACTATATTTAGGTTCAGCTTGGAGCTATCGGTCATCTTCATTACATTTTTTTCAGAAAGCAAAACATATCCAGTGTTATTTTTCTTTCTCTGATTGTTTTGTTGTTTTGGTTATGAATTTCTGATTTTCTTTTCTGGCCTTTATTTGCTATGCACTAGAATTCATTTAATTGCATTTATAGAACCTTTTGGTTCCTATTCTGCTCTCCTTAATTAAGTCTTTGAGTCTTACTATTTTGCTCTAATTTCAGTCTTTGAACCAGTCTAATTTTCTTGTCTATGCTGTACTGTTGTTCCACCCTGCTTTGCTCTAATATGGGTAATTTACAGGAGAGGGTTCAACCCTATTTTAAAGTTCATTCTTGATGTCTGAACCAAGAGTGCATACATGTGACACTGCACTGTGTTGTTGTGCATGTCCTTCCATGATAGACACTTGGTCTGTTCTCATTGCTGCTGGGGTACAATCCAAGATTCTTTGATCCTAAGAGAGTTCATGATGCAACTTTAAAAACTACTTTATTCAGGCACAAAAGTAACAGTGTAAGTGTAGTGTAAGTCTGACACTTTTGATGTTAGTTATCAATTGTGACATTTTCTCATTTGCCCCAGACACATGCTTTTTCAAGTGAATCTGTATATAGTAATTTTATAAAAAGCTGCCTTCCCAAGAGGCAGTCAGTAAGACTCAAGGTCAAATGCAAAAGAAAAGTCATTAAAGGTACCACATATGTCTGCTTGGAAACAGAGTGCTGTTGGTTCATGTTTTGAGACTGCACACATCTGAAGTAAGTGTTTTCAAAAAGATACATTACATTTTTGTGAAAGTGTAATGTTAATAAAGTAGGTCTGGTTACCCTCACCGCTGTACTGTGCAAATGCTTTTCACCCCAAAGGACGTGGTTATGGATTGATAACTTTCAAAAACTAAAGATACAGTCTTGCTTTGATGGTACTTCTGGTCTTTTGGCTATGCTGTTTATTGGGTGATGTCCATTAAATTTCATACAGAATATATACCAATGCAGTGAGGATTTGAACTTGCTATGAGGCCACTTTCTCCTGCAATACCTTGATTTGTGTTACTACAGATTGTATTTTATATGAAAGAGAAAAATTACTTCTTGGATTTATAAAAAAGAAAAATCATTCAGTACTATGAAAACCAATGTTATGCAATTAATGAAAAATGTTGATAGGTTTTCCAGTCTTTTTTTTCTAAATTCTCATGAATTTCCAGTATATCTTGAACTGATTTTATTTTTTACATTTTCAGGGTCAGTATGGGACAGGTTTATTCCATTATTTGAAGTGGTGGCTCTCGGTTCAGCTTCTGATGTATCTGTGCAGATGCTTCACATCTTTTTCTTCCTACAAGAAGAACAAATGCTTTGTAGATAGTGATAATTCTTGAAGTATTACTATTATTTAGTGGGGTCTCATTCTGACATGAGAAGCACCTCCTTTGGCTTCTGCCCCTTGATGTGAATTTACAATTTCTGTTTTTTGCTTCTGCCTTTTGCTTAGGCCAGAGGTTTTTACTTTTTTCATTTATTCCTGTAGGTCATTTTTGATATTTTGTGTCATTAAAGTATATTTTGAAATTTTCTTGAAACATAGGAAATCATAAAGATGGTGGACGCTGACCTTTATACTACCAACCTGGTAATGTTCAAGCACGTCTGCTTGATCTTACCTAGCAATAGATACAATAAATGAACACAAAATGGCGGTACCCTTCAAATAACAAAATAGCATTGTAATAAATAAATAATTTTCAATGGGTTATAACAAAAATAAAACCAAAAAATAATGACAGAAATAAATAGGGCATAAAAAAGAAACCAGATGAACTAACAAATCCTCTAGTAGAAATAATAAGGGGCACACCAAACATTTCAAATGCTACTTATGAAATAATGTGAAATACTAATAAAAATTTTGACAAAAAATAATAACTTCATAATGAAAAAAATATTTTTAAATTGTGCAAAAATAGACTAAATAGTTTAAAAAATCCATAAATCTTAACAGCTGACACTTTTTCCTTTTATCTTGTCAAAAGCTTAACAGATGGGGCTGAGGACCAAGACAGAGGTTATACCAGGGGTTTTCATTTGGCTTGTGGTCTACCTGGAAGAAAATGGAAGCAGAAAACCACTAAGTGACACTGTTACAGCAACATAATTCCAAGGTGTACCCTTAAAATTGATCCCCATAAGAGATGCACTATACTCTCCCATTTGACAAACACTGTAATGTTATTTATTTGTTGACATGCAGTCTAAGTGCTAACAGCCATTACGGGATTACTGAATGGGCTGTTGGGATATCAGACACATAAATTTGTCTACACATGCATTTTGTCATATTCATTTTCTTCAAACCTGGGTATGTAGTCTTATACTGTACAATATTTTAACTAAAGTATATTGCATTTTTGTACTAAACAACTACAGATTGTTATTTCTGGATTGCTAATGATTTCCTACCATTTAGTGATTCCAACAGTCTACAGTGTACCTGAAGAGTATCCAGTTTGGAAACCAAATGGTTGCTCTCTTGTTTTTCAGTATCCAACGAAACATTCCATAATTAAAAATGATATAGTTTATTGAAGAACTGAATGAATTCCAAAATTAAATTTACAGTCCTCTTCCCCCTTACAAGTAAGGTGAGAGCAGATGCCTCCAGTGGTGGAGTTCAAGTGCCTCACGGTCAAGTATGATGAGTGAGAGCAGGATTGGCTGTGACACTGAGCAATAAATTAATACTGTGGCGGAAGTTTACATATACTGTATTGTTTGAAGGTCTAGTGAAATGGGAACCAACTCCTTGAACAAAGATTTCATAAAGAGTTCCAGGTATTGACCAAATGATTAAGATTATGAACACAAGTGGCCAAAAGAGGATCTTGTTCTGGGTTCCTGGATGAACTCTTTGTGATAGGGTGAGGTGCTTGGCAATGCAGATGGAATGAGGTTCTCTAGTTTGAGATGAATCACTTGAGGTTGTTTGGGCATGACAACTGGATTTCCCATGATGCCTCATACATAAGATGCTCCAGGAATGTCCAACTTCGAGAAAATCTTAGATGAACACAGAATATCCCAGAAGAACTGATTACATTTTTCATTCAGATTTGGGTCAACAGGAAATTTGATTAGTGGCAGTGGACACTGGAAAATATGTGAATGAATGGTATGAGTTTATCATTACAGAAAGAGAACACTGAAAGAGCAAATACAATTTTTAATAATTATTTTATGTTTATATAAGGAGTTACAATAACCATTGTAAAAATATAACTACTTTGGACTCAACCAAAAACAGACATTTCCCATTGTATTTTTTATTTTATTTTATTGATTTTATTGTAATCATTTCATACAAATAGATTAAAAACAAATCAACCCCCACCCCTGAGAAAGAGAGCATGGCCAACGGAATAAGCCTTAAAGCTAGTAAAAATAAATAAATTGATGAGTTTAATAGGTGGATAAAGATAAATGGAGAAGTAAAAGAAACAGGAAGAGAATCTGCTTCCCCTGTGTTTTAAGAGCTTATTCTAAACTATTATTGATTAGATCCTGCCAGGTTTTGAAAAAGTTCTGCACAGATCCTCTAACTGAGAATTAGATTTTTTTCCAATTTCAAATAATATAAAATTTCAGCTACCCACTGACTTAAAAGAGGAGAGTTAGGATTCTTCCAGTTTAGCAAAATCAGTCTGTGTGCCAATAGTGTATCACAGTTTGTTTGTCCTTCTCCACTTTAAACCCATCTGGAAGAACCCCAAACACAGCTGTTAGTGGGTTAGGAGGGATTGTGACACCAAGGCTGTCTGAAAGGCACTAAAAAATTTTGGTCCAGAATGATGTTAATTTGGTGCAGGCCCAAAACATGTGACCTAGTGAGGCTGAGACTTGATTGCAGCGTTTGCAGGTTGGATATTGCCCTGGAAGCATTTTGGATAATTTTAAGAGAGACAGATGTGCTCAATATATAATTTTGAGTTGAATAATTGTATGCTTTGCACATATGGAGCTCAAGTGAATTCTCTGCATTGCTGCCTTTTCTGATATGTTGAGTAAGAGATCTTTTTCCCATTGTCCTCTTGGATCTTTGATTTTTTAATTTTATATACTGCAGAAATGCTGTCTGAGTCCAGCCAGGATAGACTAGGCTGATTCTGGGACTGAGAGGTATGAGCTTTGAGGTGAGATTGAAGGAGTTTTTCAGTTTAAAGCAAATAGAGATTAAGAGGTGACATGATCAAAGTATTTACAATAATAAAAAGAGTTAGTATAATGGATCCCAGCTGTTACTTTAAAATAAGTAATTCAACAAATTCAAGTGGACGCAGTTGGAAACTTGTTAATGGCAGATTTCACACAAATGTTAAAAATGCTTTTCTTCACACAAACAACCAGACACATGGAATAAATTACCAAGTAGTGTGGTGAGGATTAGGACTTTGGGAACATTCAAGTCTTGACTCAATGGTATTATAACATTGGCACAGAGGGCTGCAATGGATGGATTCTCTGCTCTTTACATGACTCTTTGAGGTAGCCTCACTATTCTTAAAAGGATTGCTAAGTCTTTTGCTGGAATGGCTGTTTATATACTGTACAATAGGTACTCTTGCCACTGGTAATGTAATGCCAGTTCGTACTTGGGTGACTCATCCCAGGTTGATGTAACTTCTCAGCACCATTACACATCCCTCCCACTGAAGTCGCTGTCTCCAGTGACCATTTCCAACTCCTTGCAACGACTTGCAAACTCATTGAAACAGCAGGCTGGTCTTCTCTCTCACTTCAGCAGTGCAGCTGGTGACAAGAGCACATCAACAGAGATTGTGAGCACGGTGTTGTCAAATGGAACAACTGGGATGTTGAGTGCTCCACTGTCATGCAGTACAACAGAGACATTTAATGCTGGACAGTTGTAGGCAAGCAGGTAAACCTCCTTGTGTGGGGATGCAGTCTCTGTGCTGTCTTCCCCCAGGACTACTGCTGCTGAGCCTTGAGACTCTCCAGAAACTCCTTCAAAGAGCAAAGCAGATCTCCATCGCACTCAGTACTCTGCTAAGTCATACTGTGGAACTTCTCTTCCCACATCTCACACCAATGTAGCGTCAGTACCGAGCACCACTATGGATGGATTCTCTGCTCTTTATATGGTTCTTTGAGGTGGCTCGCTATCCTTAAAAGGACTGCTTGCCTTTTGAGTACTAATTCAAAACCCATTCGACTTTGCAGGCTTGCCATTTAAATAAGCGTCCCTGCCACTGGTGATGTAATGCCAGCTCATATTTGGGTGACTCGGGGCTGATGTAACTTGTCAGCATTTTTTCAGTATTTTCAAGAACCTAGGTGAATAGGATTGATGAGCTTATTGGGTTAAATTGCCTGTCCTCATCAGACATTTTCTAATGTTCTCATGTTAATATATTGTCAGAATTTTATTCTAGAGTTCTTAGGATACTTGACTGTTCTTAGTAAAGCACAGTGGTTTGACATGTGCTACTGTTCAATTAATTCCACTTCTTCTCAGTGTTTTTGTGATAGTGGGTTCAAGAGGCAAATAAATCCTGCAGATTCCTTAACATTTTGACACTTCTTTTAGAGAAAATTCGAGAAGGAAAGTTTGAGTTCTATTGACTGCACCAAACCTTCTTCATATGGTTTTGACAGTAGTTTGCTGGAGCCTAACAATGGCTTTGTGACCCTTTAATATCAATAATTTGTTCCTGTAGTTTTCTGGTGTTTCTGTTAATGCACTTCTTGATGATAGCCACTAGCAAGTTTACAAAGGTTAGGGCCAAAGGTACACAGATTTAAATTAGACAGAGTTAGGCTAAATTAAGGCTTATTCTTAGTCAAGGTATTTTAAAATGACAATAATTGTCACTTTTATGCATCAGACAATTTCAAATAATAAATTATCTTGCACACCAAATAAATGAATGAGACACCAAACCTTGGTGTCACTTTTTGTCTGAATTTTTGTTTTTTTTATTTTTTTTTATTGATTTTATTGTAATCATTCCATACAAATAGATCAATTTTTAACAAAAAATAGGATTGAAAACAAATCAACCCCCACCCCTGAGAAAGAGAGCATGGCCAACAGAATAAAGTTTTATTCAGCTCATATAAAGGTGTAATCAAAGTCAATGTGAAAAGCACATATACATTATAAGGCAAAAAAACAGACAAACCAAATACTTTTCCAAAGCACTGTAAATATACCAAATACTCTTTGTCATGTGATCCATACATTAAGAAACTAATAAAGGGGAATAAATGTATCGATTATGAGGAATTCAAGACACAGAAGAAACAGAAGGAACACATTAGTTACTCAGAACAAGAGAATTGATATAAAAAATAATTAAAGAAATACATTCCAGAAGTTTAAGTAATAAAGGTGAAGGTAAAAAGTAAAAAAGAAAAATGCATGATGGAAAGAAATTTTAGAGGACAAAAGAAATGACAGTACCTAGATAAGAGGAAAGAAAATATATGAGATATACAATTAAATACTTAGAACATGATCTTCTAGAACATGAGGGCATCACAACAGTAATGTACTACTTTGGCACATTTATGTTTTATTGTTTTTTGGCTTCAGAACCTCTGCAGGGTTATTTTCTTTCTCACCAGCAGGAAATTTTACTTTTCTGTCTTCCCTAGACAATAGACATCTGACAATAGCTTCGGACTTATTGTTATAATCTTTAGAGACTTCCAAATTAATTTAGTAATTTAATCCTTGCTTTTGGACTGTGTTATTTCAATTATTTAGTTGTTTACCTGCATTATTTAAGTTTATTTCTATTTATGTATTTCTTTTATTAAATATAGCAAAATACCCGTGCTTCGTAAGTTATGAAAAAGAAAAGGAAACATTTTAAAAATAACGCAACATGATTGTCAATGTAATTGTTTTGTGACTTTTATGAGTGTTGCTGTCATCAAGGATTTGATTATCATTATTTCTTTAAATCAGGTTCGTATTTGGAGGATGTATTGTGTTCAAGTTATATTCCGTGTTTGTCAACCATTGTAAAGATAACAGGTTTTGTTCACTACCCAAATCGGTACTCGTGAATCTAAGATGTTTAACAGGCATTCCCGGTATGAAGTTGTGGATTTGCCTGCGAATATTTAGCGGTAGCGTGTCTATAAACTTAATTTAAATTTAAGCTTTACACCTTGCTTTCCCATTGATATGTCTACAAAGGCTTGTTCAGATTCAGAGGGTTGTTCCTTTCTTACTGCATCAATAAACAGCTCATTTTCCTCTTTATCTAAAACATCACACACTGCATGCATGGGTTTACCTTTCCCAGTCCTGCAAACTTTAGCGAAGTGGTTCAATTTACCACATTTTTTACACTTTCTTCCTTTAGCTGGACGTTGACTTTTTCCACCGTGTGCTTTGTTTCCAAAGTAGCTGCACTTATGAATATGCTTGTATGCGTCACTCGCTTCATATTCTTTTGCTGCCTTCTCAATTGTGTAATGCTTTTTTTGTTCAGCGCTCTTTGGAGCTCTTGGATGTTCTCTGCGTACTGCGTTCACAGTCAGTTCACGTGAGCCATTCAGAGTACATGCATCGAAGGTTCTCAGCTGTGCTTGTGCTATCTCGTGCGATCTTGCGATGTCCACGGCTTTATTTAATGTTAGTTCAGACCCGGCACTTAAAAGTTTCTGTCGGACTTTCGCTGCATTTGAGACAAACACTATTCTATCCCTGACCATCTCATCTTCGTTTGCATAAGCACAGTCCTTCACCAGCAATTTTAACTCCATTACAAAGTGATCAAAAGTCTCGTTTATACCCTGCATCTTCTCATTAAACTTGTATCTCGCGAATATCGTATTTGTCTTAGGCATGACAAACGCCTCAGAACGGTCATAATAAGTTTTCAGTACTTTGGCTTCCTCCTGGGTGAGAGTCAATGTGTTAAAAATGTCTCTTCCTTTTTCCCCAAGGAGCAGGTAGCTGCATTTCTCACTCTCTTCTTTACCTTTTAGCAGCCCAGAAAACATGAGTTCCACGTGCTGTCGGAACTTTTTCCATTTTAGCAGGTTAAGAGAATCCCAGTCAATTCGTGGTGAGGGAACTCCAACAAAATCCATAACTGTCCTCTATTCTGACACCATGTCTTGTTTTCACAAATTGTAAAAAATGAAATGATGGTGAGACTTTCTTTTAAAATATGCAGGGAAACTTTATTTATTACAGCTCTTACATTCACGGCATCCGTGCTCTAAATTAACTTCCATAATAGTAAATTTGAGGTCCCTTTTTCCGGTGCCTTCCTGATGACATAGGTGCCTAAACCATACATTTTAATGACATATAAATATTACAGTGATCACCTTGATAGACATCTCACCACCCAAATCGCTACTCGTGAATCTAAGATGTTTAACAGGCATTCCCGGTATTAACTTTTTTATTTGCCTGTGAATATTTAGCGGCAGTGTGTCTATTGGATTGCTGCTGACGGACGGCCTTATATGGGCAGGAACTCAATTATGTGGGACGCGTGGGTATGGGGGACGCAATATAGGCAGGCAGCCAACTACATGGGAGGCGTGGTGATGGGGGACGCAACTCCGCCTCACACGGCGACCAAGCTGAAGGTTATGGCCGTATATATGTACATAAGTAGGATTCAGTTATGACCGTTACGCACAGAATTTCGAAATGAAGCCTGCTTAACTTTTGTAAGTAACCTGTAAGGAATGAACCTGCCAAATTTCAGCCTTCCACCTACACGGGAAGTTGGAGAATTAGTGATGAGTGAGTCAGTGAGTCAGTCAGTCAATGAGGGCTTTGCCTTTTATTAGTATAGATGTTTGCATTTAATTTTATTTAATTTATCCTTTGTAATTTTTTTCTTAACTTCTTATAAAGCACTTTGAGCTGCATACAGTACCTTGTATGAAAATGTGCAGTAAAAATAAATATTGTTCCTGTTGCTTATCTTTACAGGCACAAAAAACACAGGGAGACTGACATAATACAAAATAAAGAAAACTGGACAAAAAATATAATAAAATCTCAACTCCCAAGATGGACAGAAGCTTAAAAGCAGGTAGGTTATAAAATATCACCAGAAAAAGACAGAAAAGTTAAAGGAGAGAGAAAGAAATTTGAAGGGATAGGACAAAGTGGAAAAAGGGGAACAATACGGGAAAGGAAAAGAACAGATGAAAATGGATTTAGAAAACAAAATCAAGTGAAACAAGTGAACAACAAAATGTAGGAATAAGAAATGATGTGTGTATACCATAATTTACTGAGTAGAAGGCAAATTATTACATTGAATTATTTTGTAAGTCGCTTTGGATAAAAATGTCTGTTAAGCCAATAAATGTAAATGTAAGTATGAAATAACACGGGTGGAAAATGAATGAAAGAAAAATATAACAAGTGGTGATCTAATGATGAGATGCAAAAATTAAACTGGGTTAATCTAAAACAGCAGAACTTGTGGAAAATACAAAAGGTGAAAACAATGTTGGACTATTCATATTTTTATTCAATTTCCAGCCACTAAAAGGTCATAAGAGGCCACAATGTATTCTGGTAATAGTGGACATAAAGCAAGATCCAACCCTAATCAGACTGCCAGGCCATCACCGGCCTATTTGAGTCGATGAGCATACATTTAGAGTGGTGCTGAGAAGAATGAAGAGAACTGCAGTAAAATGAATAGAAAGAAACACTTAAGAAACTGTAGCATTTTGGATGGATTTTGACTTTTGGTTTCACATTAGATTTAAAAACGTGAACAGGAAATAAAAACCTTAATGGAAACTAAAGTGTTCTTACACCTCAAAGAAATTCATAGAAGAACATTTTCATGTTTATGTTCTTGGTTTCTTCTGTTTACCTTATTTGTGCCTTTGTTTTAGTTGGATCAGTTTTACTCTTGTTTAGTTTGGCATGATTACACCAGTCATTGTTTGGTATTTCAAGTTTGATTGACTTTAGATAAATTACTTTTTTTGTCTGTGTGTGAGCATGTGTGCGTGTGCGTGTGTGTGTGTGTGTGTGTGTGTGTGTGTGTGTGTGTGTGTGTGGTTCAATGTGTTACAAATCTTGTATTTGGTTCAATTTAAGTCAGTAAAATATTCAGTCATTTTCTGAATTTTTTGGATGTTTATTCATTACCGGGAATAGCTGGTAGAGCTGAAGGCTGTTCTTAGTGGCACTGAACACAAGGCAAAAGGAGCAATTATAGACAGAGTTATTACTATTTAGAGGGCCAATGCACATTCTAACGCTGAGAATTTAAAAATGGCAATCATTCACAGTAAGTAAACTGGAGTACTTGGAAGAAAAGCATGCAAAGGTATCCTATCAGGGAACTTAAAACGAGGGTCAACACACTGACCTATGCACCACAATGCCATTAAAATTAACTAACACTTGACAGTCTGTCAAAGAAATTCATTTTAAGTTCTGCTTCGAAACATTACTGAAAGGCATAAGAAACAAACGAAAGTACCTCACCAAAATGTGTTAATTTGTGAAAAGGGTCTCCTCTTCAGCTTCATAATGATTCTTTCAGAACAGAGCTATGAACCATACAAGGTAGAACAAAGGAACAAAATGAACTATTCAGCTAAATCAAATATGTTCTTATTTTCATTTAGATGGGGTGCTTTGATCAACTTCTACATGTTTTAACTTACCCTTATGTGATTAAGTGATTCCTATCTTCAATGCATTTTTTCTTAATAACAACATAATAATAATGGATTTTGTTAGCAAATTATTCATATACAGTATACTGGGTACATTTGCATACAGATTACTAATTAATTGAACCATTTAACCATAACTATTAATTTAACCATTTACCCAAAAAGACTTCAATCAGTTGCAACTAGTGCAGAATGCAGCTGCTAGAATCTTAACTAGGAAAAGAAAATCTGAGCACATCACCCCAGTTCTGATGTCACTACATTGGTTACCTGTGCCATTTAGAATTGACTTTAAAATACTGCTTATGGTTTACAAAGCCTTAAATAATCTTGCTCCTTCTTATATTTTGGAATGCCTTTCACCTTACACTCCATTTCATGTCTTCTTATAATTCCAAGAGCTACAGTAAACTTAAAAGAAGTGGTGCAGTGGCCTTCTGCTGCTATGCACCTAAAATCTGGAATAGCTTACCGGTAGAAAATCACCAGGCTAATACAGTGCCGCACTTTAAAAAACTGCTAAAAGCCACATTACTTTAACATGGCTTTCTCACAGCTTCATGTTAGTGTAATCCTGATATTCTGCTTATGCATTTATTATCATTGTTTTACATGGCTCCACAATCCATACTAACCCCTACTTTCTTTTTCCGGTTTTCTGTGGTGGCGATCTGTGCCACCATCACTTGATCAAGGCACCATGTAGTTGATGGATTGAAGGACACATGTCCACATGACCTTCATCATCTAATTCTTCCACGTGAAGCCTGAAAACCACGAGGCTTGATTGAGGCCATGTATGTTAGGTGGAATGCCCAGTGGGGTTAGGTGGTCTCGTGGCTTCAGCAACCATGAAGATTTTGGTTTTTTTTTCTTCAGCCCTCTGGAGCTTTTCTTTTGTTTGTTTTTTCTGTCCTCCTGCCCATTGGATCTTACTTTATTCTTTGGTATTTACAGTAATATAGCCTAATCTTATTTTTATAATTTTTTTATAAACTTTTCTTTCTTCATTTTGTAAAGCACTTTGAGCTACATCATTTGTATGAAAATGTGATATAGAAACGAATGTTGCGTTGTTATTTTAAAACTCATTATTAAAAAGACTTCTTCAAAGCTGTTATTAATGCCATTTTATACCCTCCCCTATTCTTATTATGTAAGAATCGGAGCTTCAATTCTAACATGACCTCAATACAAAGTTCTGAAGAGTAATATACATAGATGTGAAAAGTGTAATTCAACAACTATTGTGCTGTACATACCATAGATGAATGAAAAATATTTTTGTTTGTTGAAGCAAGCTTTGAAAGTATCACACCAAAAGAAATAAATTATAGTGTTTATCTATATGTTTTAGCCTAAATTTTGGGGGATATCCCCTATTTTTTGTCCCCTAGACTCAAAATTCTCACATTTTTAGGCCATTTTTATACCATGAGTGTGCAGAAAATTACACCCTTATAATAAAAAGCAAATCAATAAATGTCTTTAGAGGAAAGTTAAGCTTAAGTTGTGCATGACATCAAACAGAGCCCATATGTTCATCCCTAATGGGATACAAAATGCAAAAGTTGCTTCTTTTTCACAAAACCCTTAAAAGACTGGAATTGGTAATACAGACAAATGTGCAGTTTTTGATGCTATTTCAATGTTGCTGATCATGAATATGATGATATTTTTGATCTCTGATTCTTTAGCTGTGGTCCTAGTCCTCTAAGAGCAGCACCCTTAAGGTTAAAAATTATAAATTTCAAACATAAGCTTTTAGGATACCATTTAGACTATTTCAAGGTCAGTGATTACAAATTCAATATTATTATTGATTTTTGATCTTTTCATTTGGCTCCAGCCCTCTCTAGCAAAGGATACAAATGAACATATTTCTATTACAAATTGAGAATATTTAGACTTTAATGTTTACATTGAAGCACACATGTTAATGTTTCAAATATTTAGCATATCTATTCTTGTTTATTACTTGTTTATGTACCTGCGCTACACTCCAGCCACTATGCATCTCTGCTGCTCGCGTATGTGGATTTCACTTTCACCAAACAACAAATATTTTAATTCTCGTGGATACAGCTCTTCATTGGGAAGAAACACTGCTTTTCCCTGATGGCAACACGAATTAGACGATCTACAAGTCTCCGACTTAAAGTTTAAATCCGAACAATATATTCAATCTCTTTTCACTGTTCCTTTATTTCACAGAGTAATAATTTCCATTTGTTTGCGTTAATGTGATCTTTACTATCATTTTCTTCAGACTTTCGAATTTTAGTACTTTCATTATCTCTAACCCAGTCTGTATGTGCATCGCGGCAACGTTTTTGAACCTCTTAACAACGTTCTACTTTGTCATCTACTCTTTGTCTTTTATTTTTGGGTCTTGGCAACAAAGTCTCGCCTCACGGGACATGAAATTATCTCTCTGAAAATGTCACATCTCATCCCAGGCTAAAAAATCTCATCTCGTCCCATGATTTTTCATATATAATAGAGAGATGTACCTCTACCTCATGAAGGAAATCATAATTTTTGTTAGCGCAGGCCTGTTATGCACCTATTTTTGGTATATATTTTGTATTTTCTGTTAATGTGTTTAGTTATGTGCCCTGTCCTCTTAAGACAGACTTAGACCACCATGACATACTACTAGAGGACCATCCTCATCCTATATTTCTCAGGTATAAAGTCTTCATCAGCACTGAGAATTATTTTGTGGATACATTTTGTAGGTACTTTTGGGATCTTTTTCTTTCTATTTCTTTTTCTTGCTCTGGTTTTGTGGATTCTGATTATTAAATTTTGGACTTGCTTTATTTGTCTACTTTTCTTTTTAAAGACACATGCTTTTTTCTGTTTTTATTTGCAAATATATTTTTCTTGGCAAATAAATCTTTTTTAATTTTTAAAGAGTAAGGGGTTTTCTCCCTTTCAAAAATATCAATGTTTATTAAAATGAATGGATTGGATTGTTGCTGTTCTTTCCCCACTTTGTGTCTGTGTAGGTCATAGCCTACCTAAAGTGTGGAGAATAAAACATTTTGAACATTAGGCCTCAGGAATACTCTGTCGAAAGTTTGAGAGGCTGGGCCTTATTTTGGTACAGTCAATCCTCAACATTTCTACATTTAACTCACAACTTTATGCATTTGTGCAACATTATTTGCTTTTTTACTTTTGCATCAACAAACTTGCCTATTCACAGGTTTCGTGGCTATGCACACAAGTTTGGGAAAAAGTTAGTAGCCTATTCACCGGTCTTGTTGACACTACTCTTATAGTGTAAAGAACATTCCTGTGCATTTATTTCATATTTATATTGCTTTGCTTAAAAAAATCAAGCTTTGTGTTGCAATTATGTCCAAAAAGTGTAGTGTAAGTCCTTCAGGCTCTAAGCCCAAGCGTGCAAAGTCAATGATCTTATTAAGAAAATAAAGGTTTGAGGTACATTTCCAGCAGCCACTGTCAGCCATGAGTTTGATGTTAAAATCGACCATCTAGCTAGAGACTTCAAGGCGTCTGATACCATCATCGATCACAGCCACAAGGTTAAACAGCAGCTCACCTCTTCAGGCTTCCATACGCCGACAGCTTTAAGAAAATATGCAGCACACAAACCAGACATCACTGGCAGATTATTTCAAGCCGGTGTGTCCTTAATGATATCCAACATAATCCACCAGCATTGAAGGGCAGAGTGTCGGAGGTGATGTGGAGACCTTGCCAATCTTGGCATCTTCTGAAAGCAGTGACTACAATTTCTTTCTTTTTTTTTTTTTGTATTAGCACAAAAAGCCATAAAATTCTAGTGAAAGACTAGCAAGAAAAAAATGTTTTTTGAATGTTATCAATTGTATAGTACTTTGTATACTTCATTTTATGTATGACTAGCAAAATACCCGTGCTTCGCAGCAGCGAAGTACTGCCTTAAAATTTTTATTAAGAAGAAGATTAAACCTTTTTAAACTGAGGGAAAATATACCAATAACTATTTGTTAAGGACCTCTTTGTATACCACATTGTGAGTTCGGCCCTCCGGTTGTAATATGACCAAGCTGTGCGCTGAGCTTACTCTTGAGCATGCAACATACAGTTGGCCATGTGAAAAGTAATCTTGTCTCAAATCTCACAGCTTGGATTGGTGCTGTCATAATCGGTTTGAGTTTCATGGTTTGTTTCAATTACGACAGTATTAGCAGGACTTGTTGAGCGTCTGTCAAGCGTTGTAAGCACACAACCGGTTTCATCCATAACTTCACATCAAGCTTTTGAGAGTTTAAACATTCATAAACATCAAAGTGGCCACTACTGAAATCGTCACCTGTGAATCTAAGATGTTTAAGAGGCATTGGCGGTTGTCGAAAGGTGTAAAATATTTGGCCATTTCGGTACACTTGAAAGCGACAACCGAACAATTCAGCGGCAGCCATCAACTCACATGCAGAACCATAGGTGAAGGGCTTAAGCATTTCACTCTTCTAGTGCTCCTGTGTAGTATAATTATCTCCTGTACCATCATCAGTCCACACCTTGAACCTGTCCCAGTCATTCAATACATAAGACACAATGTTCCTCCGGATATCAAGAGTGAGCCTGATCTGGCCGTACAATATGTAACAAAGAGAATGGAAAAGGTAGGTGCCATCTCCGGGCATGGAAACCACTCGGTAAGTGACAGTTCTTTGATCGATGGTGATCATCTCGATAGACATGGTAATGGGGGTTGGAATGATAAAGGAAATGGGTACCTGAGCAATGTAAACTAAGTCTAAAATACCTACACAATAACTATAATCATAATAAACAAACAATAAAACAGCGGAGAAGCCGTGGATTAAATAAAAAGGCTGTAGTTATCAACAGGGAGACGTGAATCCCGTGGCGAAGAAAGGAAGGGAATGTAGAGACCGGAGCGACGGACGGCCTTATATAGGCAGGCAGCCAACAACTTGGGAGGCGTTGGGATGGGGGACCTAACGCTACCTCACAAGGTGACCGAGCTGCAGGCTATGGACGTATATACTGTATGTACATAAGTAGGATTCAGTTAGCGTTGGGAACCCGCGTACCAGATTTCTTGAAGATGGGCCCATAAGTAACAAAGACTGTTGAAAAGTTCAATATGGCGGCCGACAGTGGCATCATACCATCGAAATAAGTACGTACATTGGTTTCTGTTAGTGCAGGGAAGCCGCCTACCAAATTTTGTGAAGATCGGGTCATAAATAAGAAAGTTCATCATGGCGGACATTGTCGACCATTTTGACTGTTATGCGTAGAATTTCGAAATGAAACCTACTTAACTTTTGTAAGTAAGCTGTAAGGAATGAGCCTGCCAAATTTCAGCCTTCTACCTACAAGGGAAGTTGGAGAATTAGTGACGAGTGAGTCAGTCAGTCAGTCAGTCAGTCAGTGAGGGCTTTGCCTTTTATTAGTATAGATTTCAAGGTTACTATTTTATGAAAGGTACATATTATCAAAAATAGTGCTTTGTTATAAAGATTTCTATGCAGAAAGTATATCTTGAGCAATCTTTAGTGAAAGATTACAGTTTTTGGTGGTCTCAGGAACCTAAACCCCTATTTCCCATAGGCTCAATGTATTAACATTTGTTTCTTCCATTGTTGTGTCATTTCCTAGGAGCATTCCTGCAAAAGCTGAGGATTTTAGAGCAGATAGTCACTGCACATTGTCATTATGTGTGACAATTCTGAAGTCCACAATGTTGTTACTAGTAGTTTCATTCATAATCTAAGACCTACATAAATAATGAAGTAGAATTCTTTAGACAATGTGTAGTAATTGAATTTCTTATGGTGGAAATTACTGCAAAAGACATTTTGCACATGGCTTCATTGTGCATATGCAAACATGGGGGCTATCAGTGTCACACAATGGGTAAAGCACTTTAAAGGCAAGAGCTCAATGATCATCCACTTAATGGTTGACCGCAGTCAGGCTGTCAAAGAGAACTGACATGTAACAATCAGATAAGTTATGCTGTCCATTCACCAGTATATTCCATCCATCCATTTTCTAACCCGCTGAATCCGAATACAGGGGTCTGCTGGAGCCAATCCCAGCCAACACAGGGCACAAGGCAGGAACCAATCCTGGGCAGGGTGCCAACCCACCACAGGACACACACAAACACACCCACACACCAAGCACACACTAGGGCCAATTTAGAATCGCCAATCCACCTAACCTGCATGTCTTTGGACTGTGGGAGGAAACCGGAGCGCCCGGAGGAAACCCACGCAGAGAACATGCAAACTCCACGCAGGGAGGACCCGGGAAGCGAACCCGGGTCTCCTAACTGCGAGGCAGCAGCGCTGCCACTGCGCCACCGTGCCGCCCACCAGTATATTGCTGTTATATATTCAGCTGGAATAGAACTCTACTGTAAACGGGCCTTCAACCTTCTGCAAGAGAGGCAAAAATACATCAGCTGGGGTGGAGATTTTGTGGGGAAGTGGACATGAAGTAATTTTGTTTTTGTTCCTTTTGCAAATTACAATTTAACCTGATTGTCACTTTTGGCAAGGTCCTTATATGATCCATATGTAAAACAGCCTTGGCTGCTTTCTTGATAAAATTATTTATTGGACAGTATCTCTTTAAAATTAGGCTTGAGTCTTTTCTGAAAGGTGTGAATGTAAGCAATAAAAACAAAGTTCTTGCTTTCAGGACAAGTGGAATTAAAGCACAACATCTTTCCTATACTTCATAAATGTTGATAGCAGTAGACTTTACACAGGGCTGTTTAAAAGACAGATATTGCAGTAGACTTCATTTTTTTCTTGTGTAAAGAGAAACAGGAAACAAATGGGCATTAAGTGAGTAAGAAAAAAACTATGAAGTAAGAAAACACACGGGGATTTAAACATAACATGACACCTTTTTTTATTTTTATGCAGGATAAGGCCAAGCCCTCCATAATGTAATTTGTAGTGTGGTGTGTCTTAATTGAAGGACATTGACAAGTGCTTCTGTATAACCCAATGGCAATCACCTCAGAAGAAAGGCATTTTTTAAAACTTAAATCTTTAAAAACACAATGTCCTATTTTTTAAATTGAAATTCCTATGACTAAAGCAAAGGTGCAGCACAACGAACAGATGGAGTGAGAGAGACAGTCAGGCAGCATCATTAGTGCGTCTGGAAAGTTTAATTATCTGAGGGAATTTCAGCGGGATCACCTTCCTGTTAATCATTTTGTTCAGAGCTATACTTGGCTCTGTTCAAGACTTGTTCAGTCTTGTGCACCTTCACTTTCATGCTTGTTCTTTGTAAGCAGTTGCTGCTTTGTGTTATGCAGTAGAGTACATTTTGGGCAAACTATTAAGGGTCCCAGGTACAGTTCAACAGTGTAACTCTTTACATTGTGGTGACTGCATTTTTTGTTTTCCATTGCATTCATATTGGAACTGGAAGTATCCAACGTAGGTCAAGCACACTCACTAAACACACACGCACAATCACTCATACCATACCACAGCTGAGACAAACCCAGTGGATTCAATTCACAGTTACAAGGAGCTGGAGCCTATCCTGACAGCACTTGGTCAAAGGCAGGAAGCAGCCCAAGACAGGGCGCCAGTCAGTCACAAAACCCTCCTGTGCACAGTCAGGCACACGCCCAAAAAGGCAAATCTGAACTTGACAATTATCCTAAAAGGCATGTCTAAGGTAATGTGGGAAGAAAACTTGAGCGCCTAGAGACAATTCCACACAAACATGGGGTGAACTTGCAAACGCCACACAAATAGTAAACCAGTCAGAAGTGGAATTCTGGACTCTGACCACTACAGTAGCATTGCATAACGTTTTGTGCCTCCCAATCAAATACAGTTCTGGATGTGGTTCAGATTTGTGCAAAAATGATCTAACTTTATGACAAAAAAGGACATACAGGACCAGGATTAAGAGTTGGCTCTTTGTCAGTCCACAAAGTCCACTTGGATAAGGGGGGGAGGTTGCTATATCCAATTTTTGTAATGCACATGAAACTCCAAGCGGACACCTCAATGTTCTATTTAATGTACATTTACTGTATATAACACACATGAAACTCCAAAGGAAATCCAACCCACCTGCTCCGTAATTTAATGTGTAATTAAATAATACACACAAAACTCCAAGAGGAACTAAACCCCCAAAACTCTCTCTTCCATTTAATATCATTTTTTATAAAACACTCAAAAATCCCAGGGGACCAACCATGCCAACATTTTTTCAGTGAAATCTGCATTGTGAATTTCTGCTTGGAATTAATAAAGTTATCCTAATCTAATCTAAAATAATCTAATCCAATGTACCACACTCACTTGAATAATGAATTGTATTCCATTTTGGAACAATGACAATCTGGTTAACCTACTCTTTCACACAATATATGTAATATATGTATAGCAATTGCCTTCAAGACTTTGGTGTTTGGGCATGGCATTTTCACATTTGCCTACGGTAGCAAAAAAGTTACATCCGGCAATAAGGACATTCAGTAACCTGCCTTATAATCCTGGGTCTTAATAAAATGAGAACTACAAACAGATGGATTTAACTGCAGAGCTGACATCTCCGAAGTCAGACACCACACATTTTTTAAAGTGCTTTTCAAGAAAGTCCAGTACAACTAACATTAGTCCGTGCATACTTTAAAAGTTCATCTGACATATGATGGAGCCAGCGGTGGGATTTAAACCTGTCACCTTATGGACTGTGAAGTACATGTTGCCTGGCTGCTAGGAGCATGCTGTTTCTTACAGCTTGTGAGGACATGTCATATGACAGGGCAGCAGATAAGCAAGCCATTATGATAAACTGTTACTCAAGTTTTTAGTTACAGTACTTGAGGCAGGCTGTCTTTTAGTTCTTTCAAAAAAATAACGTTGTATGACCCAGAGGTTAGAAAGGTGCAGAGTGAAGGGTTCATACAATAGGAGAATTTTACAGCTACAGATCTGCTTCTAATGTATGCTGACACTGATTCTAAATTAGATTTAAAATTATTTTATGCTATTTCACATAAATTCGGCTAGCAGTTAGAGTTTTAAATTTTCCATATTGATGCTCAGCTAAGTATCAGCAGAGTTGGTTTCATGTTTGTATTGTGGTACAAAGGTATTCCTACAGAATAATTATTTAAATTCAAGGAAATGTCAACTGTATTTCAGAATTTTTAAACTGCATTAACACAGATGGTAAACGCCCAGTTAAATTAAATAATCGGCATGTCATTTCTAAACATTTAATCTTATGAGATATGCCACAATTGTTCAGAAGGATGATCACATTAATAGGTTCGGAATATTTTGCTGCTGCTGTTTATGCTTTATACTAAAGTATATATTCTAATTATCCATAACCATACGCCTCAGGGTGAGATTGTGTTATGATTTTAAAGACTTTGATCATTTTTTCCAGGCTTCAGAATTTTTTTTTTAATTGACTCTCAGGTCAGTGTTCTACATTTTGAAATATTGTATTTAATTTTCTTATGAATTATTGTTTAAGTGTTATAAGAATTAATTATTGTTTGTTTTGGATTTGCCATTACAGTGTTTTTCTTATAGATGCAACCATTTTGCTGTCCTGTTGCTATGATACAATAGTAAGTTGTCAGGGAT
Organism: Polypterus senegalus; assembly: GCF_016835505.1. Classification (NCBI taxonomy): domain Eukaryota; kingdom Metazoa; phylum Chordata; class Cladistia; order Polypteriformes; family Polypteridae; genus Polypterus; species Polypterus senegalus. The sequence goes on from NC_053167.1 coordinate 26,665,438, forward strand.
ATGTTCCAGAAGTCATGTTGTATAATATTAATAATATGAGTGAAACAGGCAAGTTTTGATTCATATACAGTTTCATGACACTAAAATTCATTTACCAGTCATGAAATGTGAAGTTCACTTAATAGTTCTTTGGTGTTTTAAAGTTTTTTTAGTGTGGAAAACTAGAAATTTTGCTTCTTAAAACCTCATTCACACTTCTTTTCTGCAGTTATGTAAACCATCTATTCCATACCACACCAGTAAAATCAGTTCTGTTTATGGCTCTCATTCACATCACCACAGAGCAATGCAGATGCATGTAGTAAAAAGCATGGAACTGCTTCCAAACACCGAACTAAACACCTTTCTTCTTGAGTAAATAACACAAATTTCACTTGAAGTCAAATGTAAATTATTTCATGACTAGCTGTGTTAACTGGCTTTGCCCAGTCAATGGGCCTCAATTAGAGTGCCATCAATTAATTGGATGTATCAGAAGTACTTTGTAACCAAGTAAGTAGTTTTTGTAGTTTTTTTACACTAGGGACTACTATTATTAGTTCAGTGGAGCTCCATACTCTTGATCGTACTACATACAATTTCCCATAAGTAAAACATTCCTGCTTTTTTTTTTACTAGACTTCTCAAATAGAGATTAGAAGCCTTTCCTGACACCAACCCTTTCCATTTTTCTGAGCTTGGGACCACCAACCTAATTGTCTACTAAGAAAAAAAATAAATAAATGTTACTAATTACTTTTACTCACTCAAAAGCACTGTCTTGTGTCACATTCTGAAAAACAGCATCTGCATCAGCAGTAGAAAAAATCATACTTCATTCTGTTCAAATGCGGTTTCAGTCAGTCAGTTAATTTGTGGTTTGTTTGTTTATTTATTTTTATTATTTCTTCTGTATTTTAATTGTTAAAGGGTCAACAAGAGTGTTGCCATTTTCATAAACAGTGAGGCTTCCAGAAGGCATTCATATCGGATGTGTGAACCACCTCAATTGGCTCCTCTCGATGCAAAGAGTCAGGTACTCTCCTCCTACCCAGTGGCGTAGCTAGGGGGAGGCAAGGGGGGACATCTGTCCCCCGGCGCAGCTTCCAGGGGATGCCAAATTGATGTTACGAAATTTTAGAATGAAATGTTTTCCATTCTTAAATGCACTAAAAAGTAAATAAAAAACATTTGCTTGACTCCATCAGTATGAGGATATCTTTTTCCTATGTTTTTGTCTCTTTCTGATTTCAAAGCACGTATTAGTTCTACTCGTATATACCCAACAGACAATAATTTATCCCCTCCACTACTCTAACATGCTTGACTCCCACCCAGAAACATTTCTGACGTTATTAAACAGGTTGCGCGACTGACATGAGGCATTAGTGTATCATTGTCTAAGTTGTTGCAAACGCCATTTCTGTGTGCCAAGTGATTTGTGTTTATGTGTTTGATAGAAAATTGATTTGGCTGTGGTGAAGTATTCTAGTAGATGGCTAAAAAAGTCTAGATGTTTCCCCTTCATATTTTTGTACGAATAAATTGTAAGTAATGCAGTTTTTATAAATATATAATTATTTTGCTTTATAATTTGCTATATACTTTCTTTAAAATCATTTTCGAATGCGGAAAACAAATTTTTTCTTACAAAAACTAATGATGGATTTAGATTTTAAAAAACACGAGGCGGCATTATCATTTTTGGAGACTTTTTATTTATTAAATTATACAAACACGTACAAACATTTGACTTTTTAATTACAATAAAATAATCAGGATCTGAGATTAGTAATCGATAAATTTGCAGCAGCAAAGGCTAGGAAAATTTCTCTTTGAAGTTAATAATTTTGGAGACTTTTATGAAATTTTTTTCTTAAAATACTATTATTTTAAATACATTTTTTTAAAATTTTCTTTCCCTTCCTCATTGCATTTTGGCAAACAGGAGGGGTCCGAAATCTTCAGTTGTCCATTGGTGCTGAAAAGCCTAGCTTCACCTCTGCTCCTACCCTCTCCTGAATATCTCCGCTTCTCAACGTATCTCTAAGGAAGCCATCCTGCAGAAAAGTTCCACTCAGTCAACTTTACATTTTGCAGTAGTTATATAGTTGCGTGAAGCAGTTCATAGAAATGTGATATGATATATGTATATGTATATGTATATATATGTATATACTGCTGCCGTGATGCATGATCTGCATGTCGCACTGCGCGACAATCATTTAAAAGCCTGTACAGCAGCTGTCCTTTTGTCTCACTTCCTTGTCTCGTGGGATGTTAAAGTGTCTCTGAGAAATTGTTTGTAAGTAGGGTGCGATGTGCAAGAACTCTTGCAAGACTTCAAAGTGTCTTCCTGAGATGATCACATCTTGACCCCAAATTTTTTTTATATAATAAATAGGTATAATAATAATAATACATTTTATTTATTTGTAGGTTCCTTTCTAAACACTCAAGGACACTGAACAATAGACAAAAAATAGATTATAAACAAACGTAAAATACAAAAGTTAAAATCAGACGGAGTAATTATAATCAAAGAAATAAGTAGTCTTAAACAAATGAGTTTTAAGTTTAGATTTGAAAAGTGAAAATGATTCAATATTTCTAAGCTCAGGTGGTAGGGGGTTTCAAAGCTGGGGAGCAGAGCAACTGAATGCTCTGCTCCCCATAGTGGTAAGATGGACGAAGGGGACAGTCAAGTGGATGGAGAAAGAGGATCTAAGGGTACGGGAGGGAATGGCAGCATGGAGGAGGTCAGACAGATATGGAGGGGCAAGGTTGTGGATAAAACCTTAAAAGTTAGTAGGAGAATTTTTAATTGAATTCGGAACTCAACTGGAAGCCAATGAAGCTGCTGCAGGAGTGATATGGTGAATAGAGGGGGTTCTAGTAATGATGCAGGCAGCTGAATTCTGGACCAGTTGAAGCTTATAAAGAAATTTGTAAGAAAGACCAAAGAAAAGGAAATCACAATAATCCAGACGAGAAGTGACAAGGCTATGAATAAGGATAGCAGTGGTGTGGGGAGTGAGGGAGGGGCGAATACAATTAATGTTACGCAAGTGGAAATATGCAGACCGGAAGATGTTACTGATGTGGGACTGAAAGGATAAAGTACTGTCAAGTTTGACACCCAGACTCTTAACCTGTGGGGAAGGGGAGACAGAGGAATATATACAGTATATATATATATATATATATATATATATATATATATATATATATTTGTATCGCATGTCTATGATGTCCTTCTCGCAACTGACAAGATTTGGCAGAAGCGATTCAGACCCATTAATTTAATACTCTGATCTTCACCCATATATGTATGCTCACTTCACTCACCCACCCCCAGGTTTGGTTTACCGGATATACAATTTAAAGATATTGTTATTTTCATGGGGATTGTTACATATGCATTATTTTCACTTTTACTTTAAAACTTTTGTAAAAACAATACTTTACTTGCCCATTATTTTTGGCCCCAGGGGTGGTAAAATCTCTTTCTCGCAGGAGGTATAACGCTGCTCACGTTGTGAAGGGGTGGCTGAACGCAAGCTAAAGAGAAGCAGTTGGGTCATCTGCTGGCGAGGTGCTTATTGTGCTTGTCGCGCAGCGAGACGATCATTTGAAAGCTTGTACAGCAGCAGTCATTTTGCCACTTCACATCTTGGCTGCTTGCGTTTTGAAGGGGTGGGGGGGGCTTAATGTGTGGTCGGGTCATCTACTGGCAAGCTGCGTATTCTGCTTGTCACGCTGCAAATCGATCATTTAAAAGCTTGTACAGCAGCTGTCCTTTTGCCACGTCGCGTCTCTGCTGCCCGCGTTGCAAAGTGGGGGTGGGGGGGGGTTTGGCTGGCAGCATTCGAAAGGGAAAACAGTCGGATCATCTGCTGGCTTACTGCTGCTGGGGAGCTGCGTGTTCTGTTTGTCACTTTGTCGATGTTTTAAGACCTGAGAGCACATGAAGCCTGTCTGCTAAAAGCATTCCAACAACTGCTAGGTTAGATGTCCATGAACTTGTTTTAAATGTTGTCTCACTGCCTTGTCTCGTGTGACATTAAAGTGTCTCTCGCGGGACGTCAAATTGTCTTCTGAGAAGATCAAGTCTCATCTCCATAGTCTCCATTCCAAGCTTTTTTTTATAATAGAGAGATACATATATATTGTGAGGTTTCTAAACATTTTTGGGACTCCCCCCAATGGGACAACACACCAAAGATTGTCCCAAAGTATGATTGCATGTCTGTGAAAGACAGGTTATCCGTTGCTGGGGCAACTGCACGCTCCCACCGTTGTGGCAGCTTGCCACGACAACAAATCCGAAAAGATTGCGGTCACACTTTGAGCACCTGCCATCAATGGGTGATACAAGGAACATTATAACTTCAGGAAACAATATTACTTGAGCACTAACCTAGCCACGACCATGCCTGGCTGATGTGTTTGTGTATAGGAGAGTGGTAGATGTCACTACAATAAATAACCATGCTGTTTCAGTTTCAAGTTAAATAATGCTGGTTTTGCTAAAGTACTGAGACTCAGCCTTGTGTTTTGGGGTGAATGATGGGGACTCACACTTCACAGCATGTAAATGTGTGTATATATATATATAATATATATATATATATATATATATATATATATATATATATATATATATATATATATATATATATATATATATATATATATATATATATATATATATATATATATATATATATATATATACACTGCTCACAAAAATTAAAGGAACACTTTTTATTGGGCCTGGCATGAAATCAATTAAACCTGTCTGATAATTTTCTGGTTGGTTAAGCAGCTGAGGTCATTGTTAATCACTTTCAGCTGTATTGGTGTTCATGGACTTAACGACAGGTGCACTAAAGTGGCAACAATTAGAAAACCCTCAAAACAGGACTGGTTTTACATGTGGAGGTCATTTCAAGTTTCTCCCTCTTGATCTTTTTTGGCTGGTTTTCCACTTGTGCTAGTTTTGGCTTGAGTAATCATCTCTACTGTCAGTATGAGGAGATTCCTTAACCCTACAGAAGTTGCACAGGTTGTCCAACTTCTCCAGGATGGCACATCCACACGTGCTGCAGCAAGAAGGTTTAATGTGTCTCCCAGCACAATCTCCAGAACATGGAGGAGATTTCAGGAGACTGGCTGTTATTCTCGGAGAGCTGGACAGGGCCGTAGAAGGTCCTCAACCCATCAGCAGGACCGATACCTGCTCCTTTGTGCAAGGCGGAACAGGCTGAGCACTGCTCGTGCCCTACAGAATGACCTCCAGAGGGCCACTGGTGTGAATGTCTACCCAAACAATCAGGAACAGACTTCATGAAGATGGCCTGAGGGCCCGACGTCCTGTAGTGGGCCCTGTGCTCACTGCCCAGCACTGTGGAGCTCGACTGGCATTTGCTCAAGAACACCAGAATTGGCAAGTCCGCCACTGGCGCCCTGTACTTTTACAGACGAGAGCAGGTTCACCCTGAGCAGCTGTGATAGACGTGAAAGAGTCTGGAGAAGACAAGGAGAATTATATGCTGCCTGCAACGTCATTCAACATGACAGGTTTGGTGGTGGGTCAGTGATGGTCTGGGAGGCATATCCATGGAGGGACGCACAGACATCTACTGCGTAGGAAATGGTGCTCTGACTGCCATAAGGTATCGAGATGAAATCCTTGAACCCATTGTCAGACCCTACGCTGGTGCAGTAGGTCCTGGTTTCCTCCTAATGCACGACAATGCCCGGCCTCATGTGGCAAGAGTATGCAGGCAGTACCTGGAGGATGAAGGAATTGAAACAATTGAATGGCCTTCACGATCCCCTGACTTAAACCCAATAGAACATCTGTGGGACATTATGTTTCGGTCCATTAGGCACTGCCAGGTTGCTCCTCAGACTGTACAACAGCTCAGGGATGCCCTCATACAGATCTGGGAGGAAATGCCACAAGACACCATCCGTCGTCTCATTAGGAGCATGCCCCGACGTTGTCAAGCATGCATACAAGCTCGTGGGGCCACACAAGATACTGAAAAGCATTTTGAGTAGCAGAAATTAAGTTTTTGAAAAATGGACTAGCCTGCCACATCTTCATTTCACTCTGATTTTAGGGTGTCTACACAATTGAGCCCTCTGTAGGCAGAAAACTTTTATTTCCATTAAAAGACTTGGCATCCTTTTGTTCCTAAGACATTGCCCTGTCGTTATTTGTATAGATATCCAACTTCATATTGAGATCTGATGTATCTAATGTGTTTCTTTAAAGTGTTCCTTTAATTTTTGTGAGCATATATATATATATATATATATATATATATATATATATATATATATATATTTTTTTCACTCACGTGTGATTAGGAGGCAGCTAAAGGGCTTAAGTAATGGTAATGCTATGCTAGGCCAGGGGGTGGCAGAGTGTGCTGACTGTCTCTCTAAGTCTTTTGCAGACCATTCTTGGGAAATCCCATTGGGTTCCGGCAACACTGATGACATCACTTCTGGTTATGGCGCCACTGATGATGTCACATCCGGTCCAGAAGACATCACTTACGGTTCCCACCTGGATGACCTCATTTCCACTCCCAACCTTTAAAACTGCCATCTTACCTCCACTTGATCAGTTCTGTTTTGGACTCAATGTTTTGTAAACATTGCAAACCTTTTTTCAAACCTTTTGCAGCCAGAAACATATTATACAGGTGGCTGCCCCAAACTGTTGTGACTGTCTGGAATTGATTTTTGTTACAATATATATATATATATATATATATATATATATATATATATATAAATATATATATATATATATATAGTGGGCACTGCATCATCCCAACTCCAACTGCAAAGACACAAATCCATCCATCCATTATCCAAGCCGCTATATCCTAACAACAGGGTCACAGGGGTCTGGACACAAATCCTTAGGAAAAATTTAAGGTTTATTAATAACCACCATCAATTACAATTCTTTCTCTTCTTCCACTTGTGTTTCTCCTCCCTGATGAATGCTGCCACTCTCCACTCCCAGCTCTGACTTGCCTGGATGTGGAGGAATGGCTCCTTTAATCTTAGACCAAGGAGTACTTCCAGTGCCAGGACATAACCTGAAGGAAATACTTCTGAGTCGATCGGAAGTTTTGTAAAGTAGGCATTACTAGTCCCCACAACACCCTCTGGTGGCCCCCATGGAACCCAACTGGGCAGCCCCACAGGACTACAATTCCCATTATGCCTTGCCGGTATCCGTTTGGGAATCCTGGCCTGGGTGTACTGCCATCGAGCATATTGGGGAAGCCACTGCTCCAAATACAATGTCTCCCTTTTTTAATGAATTACATTGGTCTCCCTGGTGGGCAATAAGTCAATCATGCCCATCCCGGTTGTGATGCCAACCTATGCCTGTTGTCCATTACGTGTTTGTGTGTTTTTTTTGAAAAGCAAAATATTGAGTTTTGCTGTCAATTCAGTTTCTTGCAAATCATTTCTCTCATCACTGTTCTCAAGAATTTAGTGTATTATAGCTAATATATGGCAAATAAGTTAGAAATTGCTTTTCTGAAAAATAATTTGGTTTACATTCTGGTTTTGAGTAAATTTCATTAAACATTTTGGTTCTGGACATGGTTCTAACTTACTTTTCATCTGCTGTCCTTGTACCTGCTTCCTTCCACCATTTGGCAGTAGAGACCACACAAACAAGAGCAAAGTAAAATCAATCTTAACTTCTTCTCAGTCAGGTTGATTTATAAACTCTTAACTACTCGCCCATTTTCTTTTTTTGTGATCATGTTATTATTAGTTAAATAAACAATGAAATATCTAATTGGAACAAATTAAACATCATAAATATATAGGAAATAGGAAAAAAAGCCACCTGTCCATAGCCATCTATGCTCCCACCAACTTTAATAGCACCACTCATTAATAGCAACACTATATTATTAGATGACCAACAATCGAGAATACAGAGAATTTCAAAAGAACTACATTATTAAAGAGATGATTTCTAGAGGTTAAGAAGAAGAGAATAGGAGATTTCCATCGAAAGTTTAAATCCAATTTTCCTGATATAATGTCTAATGAGAGGTTTTAAACTCTATAAGATGAAAAAGACAACTCAGATAGATACTATATCAGAAAAATATGAGGTAGCAGTGGACTAGTTGAATAAGGAACCTCAGAAAGAGAGTTAGAGACAAAAAGACCAGAAGGAAATGACAGGAAGACAATCCCAAAACATGTAAATAAAGCTTTAATGGACATTAAGGAAGCAAAGGTTACATTTCCCTGAGGTGTGCTAGTTAATGCTTACCACCACACTAGGTCTAGTGGCATCCTGATTCGAGCCAGATGCTGTTAGGATTGAGTCATTCTCCTTGTGAGCCTATAAATGGGTCAAAGTGAGGAGGTGAAGGTCACTGCTCATGTTGTTCAAAGGTGATTTTAGTAACATGAATGAAGGGCTGAAAGACACAGAACTGGTAAAAGGTTAATGCACAAATTGGGTAAAATGAAACAAGAGGACCAGATAATGATGAGGCAATCAAATACAGGTTAAAGTCATCTTGATCAGGGCAAAAACCCAACAATATGGGAAGGTAAACATCTATATCGGATAACCCAATCAAATCTCAAAATACAATAGGAAAAATGGTATGAACACTGGGAAGAAAGGTCCTGCTCACAGAACATACAGCATTGGGCATGCTTGAATATATGAGCAATTAAACTAGAATTAAGAAATAATAAAAGAGGAGACATGATTAATGGCAGGGACAGATGTGAGTAGCCACACATTTAAGGTAAGCAGCACATTACTATTTCTTCTAAACTGTTTAACAAAGCATACAGGTTGGTATGATATGACAGCCTGCCAGTGGAGCCACTTTCACACTTTGCATAGTTATTAAAAAGTAGACATAATGTTTCTACAGAAAAAAAGGTGCAACCTTAGCAGAGGTACTGAGTGACCACTCACTTAGTATCAAGTCAGGGGCATTGCAAGACATACCAAGTACCATACATGAGATCAGAGACATCATAAGAAGTAGAATATCCACTGCCTTGAGGATAAGTTGTAAAACATAGAAGCGCCAGTACCCTTGTAAAGAGTTTCATGGACACTTAAGCACCTCCAACTATTGTAAGACCAAGAAAGGGAGGTGAGCAACAGCAGGTAGGTGTGCTAAAATACTCAGGAGTAAAATGTGAAGATATATGCTTTTAATGGAAAAAAGAAGTGGTTCATAATTTTTCCATCTTTTTAACTTAAGGCTCACTTTATCCAAGGGTTGTGAGTAGCTGGAGGCCATCCAAGAGCAATGCTAGATATAAGGCATAACCAGTACTGTGACATATTTTCTTTCATTTCTATTTTAAGAATTTTGTTCTCCAGACATTTGCTTTTCATATATGTGTATGTTGGGTAATGCACTGTACAGACATATAAAGATACTGTAATAAAGACCAAATAAAAATATAAAGCACATTTCTAGATAGCTCTCAGGCTTTTTTTTATTTCTGTCTCCTCCTACCATAAACTGCCTTGAGGACACCTGTTCTCATTCCCTCCTAGAACTCCAATCTCCTTTTCTCTAGTCACTGACTTTTGTTTTTTACCTTATTTTCAGAATCATCTTGTTATCCTTGACCCCGGCACAGAAGCAGGAACTGCATATTTCTCTTATTGGTCCTCTGACATCTTTGGTGATACATTGGAAGAAAGTTATAGTGAAGCTCTTGTGAGGTTGATCAGCAAATATGACACTATGCTTTTTATTGTGGTGTAGTAAATTTCCTTGGTTACAGAGCCCTGGCCATGAAATTGCATTTGTGGAGCTTGCATATTCTCCTCGTGTCAGTTAGATTTTCACAGAGTACTCCATTTTTCCTTTATAAATCAAAGATCTGCATATTAGATTAACTGGTGATGTTAAACTTTCAATGTGAAGTGTATGTAATGGTTCTTGTCATGTTCCTGGTACAGGCTACAGCTATCCCCGTGATACTGAAACTGAATTACTATCAATTGACATAGAACAGTGATAGATAGATAGACAAGTACTTAAATTTATGATTTATGCCAGATTTGTGTGTAGCAATATATTATATTATATTATATTATATTATATTATATTATATTATATTATATTATATTATATTATATTATATTATATTATTTCTCCATGAATTCTAACATGACAGACTGACAGACTTTGCTGGGGAATGAATTGATGAACATATATTATGCCCTGCAATGGACGTGCACCATGTGTAGGTTTGTTTCCACTACCAGGATAAGCTTTCGACCTCCAAGGCCTTGAAAACAACTGAGTGGATCTGCGAATGTTGTTTTATTGGTTATTTTATACTATACTAGTTATGTTGCCTCTTGAAGACAGGTGACAGAATAAATTTTAAAATATTTCATATTTGATATATCTTGTCCTATATGTATACCCTCAATGGTCCTTCCCTGCTTTTCTTCTGTATCCAAGTGTGCTTAAGCTTGTCTTGGCTGGTGAATTCTTACATTCCTATAAAGCCTGTTTCTCAGCTATGTCCTTTCAAAGCGAGTTGCTCACCTCCAGACCACTTTTTGACTACCAACAAAAGCAGACAGACCCACACTTGAAAACATCACTTGTATTTTTGCAAATACTTTCCTTGTTGAAGGCAATTCACAGTGTTCCTTTTACACCTTTCTTTGTTAGTCACTTTTGTGTCAACCTCACTTACTTGGTGCCAAGAGTGGCGTTTGAGGGTGGCAAGTGGGGTGACCACCCCAAGCCCCGCGCCTAAGGGGGCCCCTTCTTTTGAGGTATGCGTGTCCTGTTCGAGTGGATTTTTCAAGTTATATTCTGCAGTATATATATATATATATTTGAGATGTTTCTAAGAGGAACCCTTTTATAATCCCTCTTCAAAGTCAAATTCCGTACATGTACGTCTTTGAAAACATTCCATAGTCCAGCTTCATCGCCTGAAAAGGGTCACCAGTATAATCCCTTCCTAAAATTGGTATAGCCCATTAGTCGCTGGGCTGGCTTCTCCTATCTATAGAAAAAGACATTACATTCAGATTAGACTATGATGATGTCATCAACAACTTTTCCAATTGGAAGGTAAGAAAAGTGGATTTTTGTCTCTGAACCTGAAAACCGGTAAGAGATTTCATGATGATACCTCTATGTCAATTTCACAATTCCTGTCGAAACACTGAAACTCACATTTTATTTGAAGGCCACAAACATGTCTGAATATTAATGAACAAAAATATGTATCGCTAATGATAACCGGCTGACATGACATCAACGTGAGTTATGTCTCTGACATCCTGCATATTGAGATTCAGAGTATACTTGCAATTTGGGTACTTTTCTAGAAGAGGCCCTGCTAATTTCTGCATGACACCACATCGCATTTCGCACTGTTGTGGTATTGTCATGAATTATGAATTGTACTTTTTTAATAGATTATATCATAATATTTTGATAAAGTCCCCATGTTATCGTGACCCCACACAACCCTAAGGTCGCCTCTGCTTGGTGCTTCCTGTATCTACTGCATTTGACTGAGCAACTGAACTAAAACTGACCAGTCAGACCAAAGCCAAGCTCATCAATGGGATTGATCGCAGGGACTGGACACACACATATAGAGCAGTATTTTATTATATAGTCGACGGTGGAGCAATGGGCAATGCTGGGTTCAGGATCTTGGGTTTGAATATCACAGCCAGTCCTTGCACAGGTTCTCATTGTTTATATTGGTTTTCCTCCATGTAACCTGCAGTACCACATAAGCAAGTAGCAACTGTAATTTTTGATGAGTAGTGCCATAAAATCAATTGTATTTGATTTAAAGCTGACCAGACTATTATCAGTTGGCACTATTGAAGGCAGAGGACTCTCTTTTAGATACTTTGCAAAAATAATATATATACATGAATAATATATCACAACACTCTGTTGGATTAGTGTGCCAAAGAATAGTTTCATCACATGATGTCTACCGGTCTGAAAATGAATACAGACAGTTTCACAAGTAACAGTATCCTTTCATTATTCCTTTATCAAACAATATTGCATGTCAGATTTACCTCAGGGCCACATGGCACAAAGTGGAAATCTTACTGGACACATAGCTTTAGCAAAATTAACAAAAAACACAAAATCAGTAACACAGATCAAAAGCGCTTACTTACCAGTACAGATGCCGGTTCAGCGCATTGTGCCATTTAGAGAAAGAGCATCTGTGATTATTCAGAACATGTCGGTTGCACTATTTTGCATCTTATCTATGTCAAGTTTTTATAAAGCTTGACTCTGTATATTGGTTCATGTGCACAATATAAGGTGCGTAACGAAGAAAGACAACAATTAAGAGCATTTTTACACCATATACCCACAATTAAAATAAATAAAAAAAATGTAATGACATCACCAACATACTTGATGTCGGCAGCACGCTCTCTTAAAAACTACTTTGTCCCGATGACGTGCGTGTCTGATGCATTGCCTCAAGTCCGCCCCAAGTGCCGTAACTGGCGCCCTCTGCAAGAACTGGCTTGGCCCCTTTATCTCTGAACTCAAACAAGAGAGTTTGAAAAATATATTATATATATATTATATTATATTATATTATATTATATTATATTATATTATATTATATTATATTATCCATCCATTATCCAACCCGCTATATCCTAACCACAGGGTCACAGGGGTCTTCTGGAGCCAAACCCAGCCAACACAGGGTGCAAGGCAGGAAACAAACCAGCCAGCCCACCGTAGGGCACGCACACACACACACACACACACCAAGCACACACTAGGGACAATTTCAGGATCGCCAATGCACCTAACCTGCATATGTTTGGACTGTGGGAGGAAACCAGAGTACCCGGAGGAAACCCACGCAGACATGGGGAGAACATGCAAACTCCACGCAGGGAGGACCCGGGAAGCAAACCCGGGTGTCCTAACTGTGAGGCAGCAGCACTACCCACTGTGCCACCATGCTGCCCTATATTATATTATATTATATTATATTATATTATATTATATTATATTATATTATATTATATTATATTATATTATATTATATTATGAAGCCATCCATTTGTACCATCACTTGACTCATCCTTGGCAAGGAAACCGATGTATGCAAAACATGGGAAGGACATCGAACCCACCAGGAGTTGCCTAATGTAACAATTCATTACCATTAGTTTCTACTAATACATTTTTTTTTTCTTTTCAGAGTTTAGTGTTTAGCAACAGTCGTGCTGTATTTCAAATGCAGCAGGTGCAAGGAATTTACATGAAACTTTTAAAGTAAGATCATGATACTTTACATCCCTATATAAAGGTGGTCTCTTAATGCAGCTCTACATAAAAAATGATATTGCCATCAGCAGAGAGCACATTTTAAAAATCCCTCTCCCAGAGCCAACAGCAGTTACCTAAGGGCACGAAGTGTTTGTTCTCCTGCTTGAATGTTCAGAAAGGCACTATATTAAGGAAGATTGATAGAAAAAAAATTAATAACAAAGAGTTGCGACATGAAAGAGACAATTTTGTGCCTACGCCCAGACACGTTTGCGGTAAAATCTACTTTCGCTCAGGATGATTCACACACTCTGAACTTCTAAGCGGCATAGTTTAAAAGTATTAGTACTCGTAGTTTTTCATGCCTGCCCTTGGGAGAAGCTATGATCTCTAGCCTCTTATGTGGTTAATCCCACACTTTCACAGGGATTACATTTACGGGCAAAATATTTTATGTTAAAATCTTTTTGAATCTTTGTGCAAACCACTAAGTGTCAAAATGAATGAGAGAGGCTCTGTTAATTCCTACTCCCTCAAGAACAGTAACTTGTTTTGGGATTTGTTTGATTTTTTTTTCATGTACAAATAAACACTGTGAACCACTAATTTTAAATTCTAATATTCTGACCTATATGTAATCCACTTGAAGGGTACCAAAGCATATAGTGTAACCCACCAATTGCAAACTATCACGAGGGGACTTGAAGAAAAGCTGTAATGTAAACTGGAGCTCCGGTGCCTCTGCTTGCTGTCATGTGTCCATTGTCTTTACCTGCTTCTCCACCTGTTCCATTCCAAGACGGGATAAAAACAATTTATTCATTTTTCTCAATCTGGCTAACATTGGATCCAATGACAGTTTAAGCACATAAAATGAAATAAAATAAAAAGAACAGGCTAAATGAAGGTTCGCTCTACTCTGAACAACGAGTTGGCAGATTAATTATTATTATAAAAATAATTCAACATGTCATGTTCTTTAAAAGGTGGTACAATCTGGCTATGAATGGAACACAAGCAGGAGCCATATATGTCTGTCTAACCAAAAACGCACTGCAAGTCATAGCTTTGAAAAAGGCTTGGGGATGTGAATAATTATAACGACTGTTATTCCTGATAAATGTACCCTCAAGTGTAAAATTTGTTTTCTTCCTTGGGACTGCATGAAACAATAGACGCAAATAAAAGAACACCATGATTCCAGTTGTTCTCTAATAGCTTTTTTTTTTAATAATTTTGTGTTGTTATACAAACTGCACCAAGCAGTCATGTAATAATATTTCATTTTATTACCTTTGGCATTATTAAGAGGTATTGTTGGAAGGTAGAAGAAAATTACAGGTTGTTATCACCATAATTACTCTTTAAATGCTGGTAGTTATTGCTTGGTGAAATTCTGATTTGACCGAAGGGGCTTAACACCTTAAATGGCACTGAAGTTTATTTAGGAGTTGCGGTAAATACAGTGTACTGGAAGCCAGAAAATAGCCATGCTTTCGTTTTCGAACCCGCTTATCCGGTTCACAGTCTCGGGGAGTCGCTGCTGGTGAGCAACGGACAAAGTGACCTGGGCGGGGCGCCAGTTAGTCACACACTGTCAATCTGAACGTGAAGGTCTGAAGGAGCCGAGCTGCACCTGCTCAAGACACGGGAAAAACCTGCGAAGAACACGGAGGCGGCCCCGTGTCGAGCCAGGCATGCCGAGGCCGAGAGGCAGCAGTATTAAAACAACCGAAAATACTTTAAATGGCACGTTGATAATTAAACATAAAAAAAATACGTATTGCCTTTTTCATTAGAAATATTCTTTAAATTGCACTCAAATGCAAACCGTTTATTTAATAAAAAGTCTTAAAGTTCAGAGTCTAAAAGTCTGGTGGACGCGTGATTGTTTTAATAACATTATTGATAATCTCCGAGTATTGTTTGATTTCACTTGTCAATAGTTCAGAAGTATTTGTGGAATATTTGTGCATTTCATTGAATTAAAATAGTTAAAATACACTAGAGATAGAAAACAATTATTATTACAGAGTCAAAACGGTTTATGTAAAATGTAATTACGTTTATGAGGTATATTTGAAGGTTTGTAAATCAGTCTGAGCCGAGTTAAAAAAAGAAAAATGCATAATGACAGGGATATATAATATACGTTGAAGAGGCGATCTGGGGAGAACAGATTTCGGGGTAGATATCATATACCTGCGTTTTGTAACATAATTCCATTTCGTTCCTTTTTTTTTTCTTAATTAGATATCCAGCACCTATGGAGAATGCTGGTATAGGTTTGATAACTCAACTCCCTACCTAATCGCACTCACTCCATTGACGGTAAAGGACTTTTTTCCCACCCTGGTCTTGTTACGAGGAAGCGCTTAAAATAATCAGGCAGCAAAATGCCTAAGGTTGGGGTGATGCTGAGTGCAAGGGAGAGAGCGGAACACGGGATCGCCCTTCGAAATTCGGATAGATAGATAGATAGATAGATAGATAGATAGATAGATAGATTTGGGGACTTGAGATACACATACAAACTTATATACATTTGGAAATACAAGATAATCAAAGTAAAATATTTGTATCCAATTCATAAACACTAAAGAAGAAAGGGCAAAATGACACTTGCAAAAAGATGACGTGTAATTCTGTAACTGAAATGGGGTGAAATTGAACAACAATTGTTATCCTGAAAATTTCTAACTGGATATTATATCAGTGTTTGACACGGAATTATAGTTCAGTTTGTAGTGTATTAGTTTTTTTTTTATTGTCAAGAGCTTACTATAACTTATTCAGAGATGGTATTTAATTAGAAAAAGAACATAATTAATTAATTGAACGCAATATTACAAACAACACATTCGTGACTAATGCAAGAAATCTTCAAAAGTAAAGTAAAAAAAAATAAAATGTAAAATTGTAAGAACACAATGGATTTAAAAAAATTAAAAATATAAATTTTGTTGTTTTATTAAACAACAAAAACCAACAAGTCTACTAAGATATTACCTACGTTTTTGCCAGCAAATGTTAACACTACACAAAATAACCTGAAACAACTTTCAAATACTATCTTAAAATGCTTCGGAAAATAACTCTTACATACTCGTTTGACCCTTGAATTCAATGTAACTATTCAGAGTACGAATTTATCCCAAGAAACTTCGCACTCGATCCCCTCTTTACGCTAGGAAACCGCGACACAACGAGCTACCTTGCGGTTGACAATTCAACACCTCACACTCAGCTCTAAGATTGGTTCTCTTAACAAGTACTTGTGCCTCTGGGTGTTTTCAAGGATAATCATTTTAAAGTCCAGAAAAGTTTACATTTAAGGCTTCCAATACAGCTGTCAGCTGCAGTGCCCTCGGAGAATAAAGGGGTTAAAATAAAGCAGCGCACTTCGCCAATAACAAAAGAAAAAACGTATAATGATTTAAGCCTGAATTAATTTGTTTAAAATAAGCAATCAAAAAATATTATAATACTTAAAATTTCAAAATTAATTACATTTTAAAAATTACGTTTCCTAAAAAAGAAAATTTTACTATAAGTAGGAAAAACTACAAAAACTATAATTGAATGAAAGTAATACTTTGCCCAAAGCTTATTTTCAGCAATAAAATAACATAACTTGTTACTGTTTTCGGTAGTATGATTTGTTATTCTAATAGGATTTTAATGCTTTGGTAAGACAAAATATTTGCATTGTTATGTCCAAAAACACATTTTTATCATTTCCGTTCAACCTAAAATAAAAAAATAAAATGCATTTGTAAATGGGAATTAATTTAAATTAACGCATTTAATATTAAAATTAATACAATTAGGTACTGTATCACCTGAACACAGACAAGGTAGTCTAAAATCAATTACATGCCACTTTTAAACCTATATAATAACTAGTCAGCAAAATAAGAAAAGACTAAAAAGCAACATATTATACTCAATTAAAAATGTAATTATAAACTGAACAGTTGGGTGGAAAAAAAATCTAGGAATAAAAAGAATTCTTTAACATATTCTCCCCTGTGCTCAATCTGGTGCAAGTCCCTGCTGCTAAACAGGGTGGACCAGATTTCCCTTTTGGAACGAGAAGAGTTCAGCCATCCACCCATCCAGCCTTTATTTTGAACCTTCTGTAATGTTGCAGATGTCCCAAGTGTATCGCAACAGCACTGCCGGGTGCAAAACGTTGAAAGGCCGCCAATCCATTTCATTTGTAATTATATAGACTGTTAACGGTAATCATTCTTCTTTGTATAAATCTTGACACTAGTGGTCAGTTATTTTGTGTCTAGGCATATTTTGTTCTATCTGCGCAAACGTGCCTTATGTTTTGTACTTTTCTGCTGCAAACAAGTGTCCCTTTCAGTCTGGGATGATAATGTTTACCTGACATAAAGATTAGGTTATATACACATGTAAACCACACCAGTGAAGAGGATGTTAAAATAAAAAAAAATAAATAAAAAATGAAGAGGCTGGATGGTTGGATGGATGGTGGACAAAATACGGAACCTTTTGTAAACTGATAACAGCAGTCTATGCGTTATTATTCTTATTATTCTTATTCTTATTATTATTATTATTATTATTATTATTATTTCATTTTGACAGTTTGATTTATTTTACATCAATAATAACCTTTTGCTTAGATAATTAACAAGTTTGTAATAAATATATGACCATAATGAAGGACACCGATTGCTTTGATTTGTACAAGAAAACTCCAGGAGATGTTTCAGTGCATAACTTTTAAAAGCTTGACTTCCAAAATTTTTAATACCATAGGTTAAAGTCATCTTATTTTTAAATAAAACCCTACTTTCCTTTCCTACGGTGCTTGTAATGTTGTGAAGCAGGTGAGAATGACAAATTAAAGTGTAGAAGACCTAATATCTGTTAAAAAATAAATTGCCCATAAATTAATGATTAAACAACTGGCAGCTGAGCTGTTTAACATCACTTATAAACAAAAAATATGAGAATTCAACAGGCAATGACTTTAGTGATTACATGCGGTCCAGTGTTTACAAATTGAACTAAATGAGAAATAAATGTTAGAAAAGATAATATTCTTGAGACAATAGAATTAACATTTAATAATAAATAATACTTGGGTCAGTGAACCAGTGTGTGCAAGTATCGATTTGCATATTAACTTCCATAATCGCAAAAAACATTTAACACAGTGAAAACATTATTTTGATAACGGTCATTAAACTTTTGCTCCTCACAATGCAAAAACATGGGGGTATTACAGAAGGATTTGCTGCATTGCCGTAAAAGGGCGTTCTCTTATGCAAATATAGTAACTTTATGCAAATATTGAATTCTTTACCATTATGAGTTTACGGCAATGCAGCAACTATTCAGAAAATAGCTTCGCTCATTGAAACAATTAATTGATATTGACAGTTAAAGCACTGCTCAAATGTAAACGTTTTCATCTATTTAATATCATTATTTTATCCTTTTTTTGTTTTGTGAAACTATATGGTTAATGTAAAGTATTGTATTGGATTTTTTTAGAATGATAACACAGATTTGGAAAGTTGACCTTCAAATTTATTTTCATTTGTGTTAGCACACTTGTAGAATGTGTTTCAATTGGATATAACCTGTCCTTACCTCACTAGTTTATGGAGCACTAACAGTATACACTCCTCATGTCGGAGCTTTTCGGGTAGCAAAATTGCATATAGAAAGACAGCTAAGCGCACCGATCACACACACAGGAAGAACATGCAAACTCCACAAGGAAGATGTGCCAAGTAGGGACTGAGCCAAGGCAGTGAGCACTGCACCACCACACAGCTCACAAATGCAAAAATAGAAAAAAAGAGCAATTACTCTTTAATTTACTACACTCCTGATCATTGTAACTTTATAAAAAAAAAAATTAGTTTCATCTTGGCGTTTATAGCTGTCAGCTTCTCATCTTCCCAAGGCTGTTTGTTCATCTTTAACTGCCCTTTTCAAGATAAAAGCCATTTTTCCTACTCTGCCTCCTCTGTCAATACAGAACTTTTTTCTTATAATTAAAGTGTATAAATCTTGGAGAAATAAAAGCACGTTTCTAATTATTTTAAAAATGAACATCTTGAAGCTCCAGAGAAAAGAACTGGAAAGAAAATTACAGTTTTTTTTTTTTTTTTTGAAAGATATAGAAACCCAAGTGCCCCTAAGGGGTGTTGCTGTCACCTCCTTTAAGATTAGAGAAGCAAGTAAGATCCAACTCTTAGAGAGTCACGGCACATGACAACATTAGTTATTTATAAAACGACAACAGAATCAAACTGTCAGTCAGTGGCTAATTACCGCCAGCTCTGTCACGCTACATGGCGGCCGGCCCCTTTCCAAGCCTCCGCCCCCTCCTCAACGCACTCTTTTCTTGTTGTGTTCGTAAGTGGCCCGGGTGCTGCCGCTAATTGACAGGGAAAGGTGTAAATCCTTCGGCAGCGTGCTTTGCTCCTGAGAGCCCCGTGCTGAAGCCTTTCCTCCCAGGTAGCTCGATGTGCACGATCCGCCGTACGTCAGATGCGTAGATGCACCGCCGGCACCTCCGTTGTTTTAACAATTTGAAGTAATTTTCATTTCCTAAGGCTGCACAATTGTTGGTATTTGTCTTTGAAAAGCTTGCTATCCCACATTGGGTATTTGTTCTTCATCAATCAGAAATAATTAATTTTTCTGTCTACTCATGACACAAATGATAATTTTGTGTTTTATGATATGGTTAAATAACATTATGCACTAATAAAATAACCGTAATGAACATAAAATAAACGTAAATGTATTCGATTTTTAAGGGACTACAGGTATGTGGGCCCGTGCTGCATGCAGTGGCTCCTTTGGGTGCTTGACTGACCCTTTGGGACTGCAAGCATACCCAGATCGCGCGTGCGCTTTCATGTTTCAGCTGGCACTCTGCTTTCATTGCCTTTAGACTTCAAAGATGATTTACTGGGACTCCCCAGTGAATCTCATTATAATTGACGCTGCAAGCACAGGAAAAATGATATATTTTTAACAGGTAACGCACAAAGACAACTCGCAAAAATATTTTTGTGTACTGTTCTTACTGTTAACCATCCTTTGCCCCGTTAATGGTAATAATTAACTAACTCTTAGATCTGTTTGAAGTCATTTGCAAAAATGTTTACAGACCTGCTTATACAAACAGAATAGAAGGAATAACATATTTTATTTCATGCCTTCTCTAATCCTCTGGTACAGTAAAATATTCCTTTGACGCAAGTATTAAGCTTTGAAGTTTTCATGCTAATAATCTTATTTAAATTCTTTCCTGTTCACTTTCAGTGACACGTTTCATTTAACATAATACATACCGGCACGTAACACATACACAAACTAACAATGCAAACTATTCAGGTCTTCTGTGATTTTATTCATTTAACAGTTACTGAGCTTAAGAAGTCACAGTGGAAAAAAGTGAACCTCATATAGTAAATATATATAATAAAAATATTGTAAGTGTATGTAACTGTCCCTTTTTATAATCACTTGTTTTGAACAAATAAGTGGATTTACAGTATATTATAAGGATGGGCTGTAGCCCAACAAGCCAATATTATTTTATCATTATTTCTAATGCCCACAATCCTGCACTGGATCAGCAGGGGCATAAAAAGGATGGGTGGATAATGTTTGATATGATACTGGATCTGTGCTGATTCTCATAAGTGAAGTACAGGCGAAGAGATTAGTTTTCTGTAACGTGAAGTCTGCACCTAATAGCTGATCCATTAGCATGACGACTGTGACTCTTTCTGACTTTCTCTTTGATTTTCTCTCTTACAATTGCCTATGGACTTGTCAGGGGTTTATTTCTTGTTTTATTTTCTGCTGCTGACTGGAGATTTTTTTATTTTTATTTATTTATTTTTTTTTGTTCTCCATTGTCATTTGACCATAGTGCAATGATAATTACAGAAATCAACTGAATTGAATGTGTGATGCAGTCCTGGTTTATGCAGTCTCTAGAGCAGCTTTTGACTCCTAGAGTGACCCTAATTTTAGATCTCCTCACCTCTTAAGCCAGTTATCAAATCCTTGAGTGTGTATATATATGCTTTAATAACCCAGTTATTCAGAGAAACCCAGTTTCTATAATTGAGCTTAGCGAACCTGGTATATCGGTCTGTGAGAAACTTGGAATTCTCTTTGAGTAACCTGATTAACTCACCATGTAAACCCTAAACCGGATTGTAGTTAAGGATTTCATAGGTTGTGCATGTCCATTGCAGTCTGCACATGTGTTTGCACCACTCATGCTTTCAGCAATCACAGATATATGATGGTAGAGCCTTCTAGAAAGATACATTTCCTGAGGGAAATACTCAGACAATCACATTATTCCTTCTCCTGGTTGAAATAATCGGTTTCAGTTTTTCAGAAATTGATTAATTTATGTCGATGAGCTGAGTATACAGTGCCAAGCTCAGCAGCACAATTTTAGGAGCAGTAAGGCGTTAAAAGCGACAAGCCTTATGAAGTCCAATTACTTTTTACAATAACAAGTAAACTAATGTAATACTTATTTTAATGAATTTAAACTACCTGCATTATTATTATCCCAGCATCCCTGAGTGCAAGGCAAGATACACATGAACCGGTATGCCAGTCCCTTGCAGGGCTCAAGCTCACTGCCAAGCAGAAGAGTGTACTGCGTGCAATCTGGTAACAGAAACTTACATATAAACTATCTCTTTAGTTTTCATCCAGCTCTTTATGACAGATATTTTGAAACAGGTGTTGCAGTGGGTATTGTTCATACTGTGAATAATCAGTGGGTTAGGTTGGGGATGTGAAAAGGGAATGGATGTTATTTACTTCATATGAAGGACTAAACAAATTTATAAAGCACAAGTAAATTATCACAGGCTTCTTGCTTGTTTCTGGATTCATGGTGGCTGAAGATAACGTTGAACTTTTTTTGAGCAGTTTGATGACATCAGTGCATTTTACGGAAGGAAAACTCCAGAAGCATACATGCACATGTAAATAGGTTTTTAAGCAACCAGGTTTCTGCCTTATCTGGGATGCTCACCTTATCCTGATTTTGTGTGTGCGTGTAAATCCACTGCATGTCTGATTCTGGCATGTTAGCGTGATTTTGGAAGCATGTTCTCTTCTTGCAAATCATTGTGAGTTTTGGCACATCTGTGCACCTCTGAGTGACACTCAGGATCATTTTGGTCTGGTGGGCATGCCTCTGAGATCAGAAAGTGAGTTCCTGTGTGACTCTGGGAACATCTGCTTGCCTTTCAGCCAACCTGATAACTACCAGGTGATTCTCATCTAGTCTATGCATGTCCCAGATCAGTACCAACTCCAGTCTGATTGTCAATGAGCTTTTTTTGTACCACTTATTGTCATTCTGGTTTGCGTTATACACCTGTTAGATAAGAAAGTGAGTTTCTTTATAACTCAGAACAGCTCTCCATGTCTTCTCAATCAGGTTCTGACTCCCAGTAGGATTCTTACCTGATCTGTTTATATACGATGTCGTCCACTAAATCTCACCATTAACCTTAACACCTCTACTCAGCTTCCTGTTGAGCCACTGACTGCCAGTGTAACTGAAGTTTTCACTCATCCCCAATATAACACTTATCAGGTGGTATCAGCTCCTGGCTCTCAGTGTAGTTCTTAGCATATCCTCTCATTTCCAAGCTCATCCACCTAGCGTCATTCTTAACTAATCTCTATGCACCCTGATGAGACGCTATGTGATTCTAATCAAGTATCCTCACCTCCATGTTAAGTCACTAACCCATAGTGTGAATCTGGACAGGTTCTCCTCATGCCTTAGCTCAGATCCCAAGCCCCTGTGTGACTCTGAGGAGGTCTCATTGCTGCCTATATCAGCCACTGAATCTTCACATTGTCCATGTCAGCTCCTCCCGGTGACATTCCAGTTCAATCTCCTCACCACCTAGGCTGTCTTGGGTGACAGAGAGCATATCACACTACTGTTCACTCATATTTTTTTAATAGTTCTGCAGTATCATGTTTTTCATATTCATTTAAACAAATAATAATAAGTTCTCCTCAGAGTGTTGAATTTTATTTACATTTTACCTTATTCTTCTCTTCTCAAACATTATCTTACTCAAAAAAAAAATTAAAAATACATGTTACATATTGTAAAATGTTCAGTTATAGCACCAGAACCATACCAGCTGGTCACCATGAACCGTATGCATAAGAATATGTTTTATTTAAAATAGCAAAAACCTGGAGATGACCTAAAGCACATTTATCCAGAGACAAGCTCTACGTTCTGCCTGTGGTTTATTATTTCTGACAGAATTTGAAATATCTGTTATCAGTTGCTCAAATTTGGGAGTGTATCATTTCTGAGTCTGGGAGATTTAGGCATTTTAATAACCTGTTTAATTATATATAATTAGATTTAAACGAATACAAAACAGACCAAAAAACACTTCAATTGAAAGGGTTTTTACGAACCTCAAACTTCAAATAGCAATCCACTCAGCAGGCATTGAATTTGGCAGCCATACATCTCTCCCCATGCCGTCTTTGTCTTACTACTGTCTCCGATTCTTTTTTATTCCTTTTGTAAAATTTATATCTCTACTTTACTTTATCTACTTTTAATAACAATTAAGTTAAATTGTACAACTAAATAATTTGCTGTTTGAAAAATTCATGAAAACCTGAAGGGTCTTTTAAAATTCAAATTGTTTTTAAATTGTTATCCTGCATTTTTAAACCAAAGCTCATATTACCATGCTATTTTTGCTCCTACGCGTTGTCATTTCAGAGATGTTTCTGTTTATGAGGAAGCTACTTTTCTTTTCTTTTGTTGGTCAAACCAACACCCCCGACATGCTAAAACAATAAGCTTTACTACACCTTGCAGGGTCTAAACAAATGTGTTTGTGTCAGAAAATTGGAAAAAGTCTATTTTATGGAAATAAAATGTGTTGAAGAACAGGTTAAGATCAACAACAACATGGCTGTCAGGCCTCTGAAAAAAATATTAGACCAGTGGCAAGACAAAAGAACAAAGAGCTCAGTTAGGAGAACGCAAATGCATGGCATAGTTTACAATGCTGTCTGGGAAATTGACTTTGAGTGACTGCAGAAATTGAAGTTAGCCACATGAATGCATTACAGGGCTTGTTATAGAAATAAACACATTATTATTTAGTGCACTCTTCACTATATTGTACATTATTCAATTTGATGTTCCACTTAAAAGGAAATTTGAGATCCTAGCCTAAGTCAAGTATTGGTGAAAAATATTTAAAACAAGAACAAACCCGGTACTGTATAAGCCAAATAATGAACATTTTTTGAAATGTCAGTTGCTACTACAAGACTTCAAACACAGGAAAAAAATAAAAATGGAAACAGAAAATCACACATATTCATATGTATAGCTTTGACAGATTAAAATTTTCAATCTTACATTTTTCTTTTTTGACAGTTGGCGAAATGTATCAGTCTACTTTTTCCATTTTGCCAGTAACACACAGAAATTATATATCTAAAGAAATGAATAGAAATGGTTAAACACAAAATGAATATAATAATCAGTTTTCATTATCAAAGAGGCTGTCAAATTTGAAATTATAGAAAGAACACTTTGATCTTTTTTGTAAAATAAAAATAATCTTAGTTCTGTTGTCAAGAATGACCCAGAGGGCTCATCTATGGCTTCATGTCAACTAAGAATATTTTTATTTTACCAAAAAATAGGAGTGCCAATTTTTGTGTATCTTTCTTTTTCATTTGGAGACTTCTCATACTCTTAAATATTGCACAGTTTCACTGTTGTTTTTAGACATTGCTTCTGTGTGTTGTGTGTGTCAGTTGTAGGGTGGACTGCGTAAAAAGCCCACATGATGCTATTTAATGTGTACCTCTTAATAAAAACCAACTTTTTAATAAAAATCCAACCTTTTCGTGTCTGGGCCTCCCTGTCTAACATCTCTCATTTCTGATCGTGATCGGTCCCAAACTGCAAGGCGCCCAGTGTGTAGTCCGGAGCCCACTTTCCTACTACATGGGGTGTCACATCTGTGTATAATTTAAAATTTGAGGACTGCTTTATTAATGACAAATGATTATTACAAATGAAATGGATGGGAGCCTTGTTTAATACTGTATCACGTAATTATTAAGTTAGTTATTTGGTTTAAGTTATCTCTGGGTAACAATCAATTAAAATAATCTTACTTTGTCCTAGAAAGCTTATGAACATTTTATTCAAGAGTAAAAAGCTGCCTTTAAGAGCTGTATGTTTTAAAAGTTTGAAACAGGAATATAAGGGTTCATTGCAAATCACAAAGTCCAATGAATTAATTGGAATCATTCATTTTCAAACACTGTTTTCATTCTGGCAATCATAATAAAGCACATTTCATAATACGAGTGACCTGAAAGCAAAGCAAAAGCAGCCCCTTTATTAAATAATGATATGTGTTCAAGAACAGCACTTTAAAAAAACTAGAATTTATAAAACCATTTTACAGTCCCTCCCTTTCAAAGATCCGAGAGGACAGTGGGAAAAGGATCTCTCCCTCAACATATCAGAAAAGGAGTGGAAGGTAGCAATGCAGAGAATTCACTCGAGCTCCATATGCGCAAAGCATACAATCATTCAACTCAAAATTATATATCGAGCACATTTGTCTCATTTAAAATTGTCCAAAATGCTTCCAGGGAAATATCCAACCTGCGAATGCTGCAATCAAGTACCTGCCTCACTGGGTCACATGTTTTGGGCCTGCACCAAATGAACATCATTCTGGACCAAAATCTCTAAACGCCTCTCAGACAACCTTGGTGTCACAATCCCTATTTGGTGTTCTTCCAGATGGGTTTGAAGTGGAGAAGAACAAACAAACTGGAATTGCATTTACTACACTATTGGCACATAGACTTAACTCAACTGGAAGAATCCTAACTCTCCTCTTTTAAGTCAGTGGGCAACTGGTGTCATATACTATTTGAAATTGGAAAAAATCAAATACTCATTTAGAGGATCTGTACAGACATTTATCAAACCCTGACAGGATCTAATCAATGACATTTTAGAATAAGCTTTTAAAGCACTGAGGAAGCAAATTCTCTCCCTGATCCATTTTATTTTTATTTTTCTTCTCCATTCATCTTTATTCACTTATTAATTTATCTATTTACTTATTTTTACTAGGTTTAAGTTTTATTCTGCTGCCCATGCTCTCTTTCTCGGGGATTAGGGCTGATTTGGTTTCAGTCCAATTCTTGTAAAATTGATCTTTTCGTATGGAATGTTGTGTGATTTCAATAAAATCAATAACATTTATTTAAAAAAAAACTAGAATTTTGAAGTCTGAGTGTTTTTTTTTTGACTGAAAATTCTAAAGTAAGTTCAGAAAAAAGCAATCCAAAGTACATTTAATGTTTTCATTCTTGCTTATTTCTCCACTAGATGTTTATCAGTTGACTGTCTGCCTCTGAAGTAGGAAAAGGTTTCTTGTAGTGCTTATTCTGATCATCAGGATACTAAGCGTATAAACAGAGTGCAGAGAGTCATGTGAAAAAAAAGTTATAGGAATACAAAGCAAATTTTTAAGAAAGAAGGCATTAATTAGCATTGTGGGCCACAGTGGGAGGTGAGACACCTCTATCCCTCTGTCCCACCTGCCCAAATTTCACTTAAAGCCATTTGCATAGTTTTGCTTCTGTTTACTGACCCAACAATTAAAAATGTGGACACCACCCCAGCTCAGGTGCAGGGTCTGAAGCAACATGACCTTGCTGTCAACTGTTGTAAGAACAAGCTCAGCTGGTGGGGCAGGGCGATGAGGAGGTTGTACAAGTTTCAGGGTTTATCATTTCTTTCTACTTTTCGTTTTTGAATGCATTCAGTCACCATGGCACCTTGGACAAAACAGAAATACAAAAACACAAGAACAAATAAGCAAATTGGTTTCTTCAGAGGATACAGTTTGGACAAAGCTATGGTGTCGGACGACAGAGCTGCTTGTTTTTAGAGGCATAACACTTCTTTAACTACTTTACATGTTTTTGACATTTTACATCTACTCTTTGCCTTGTAAATTTGGTTATATGTTAATGATATTAATCATCTCTCTCTTTAGAACACAGCCTGTCCTTTTCATACAGCAACCATGCCTTTTCAAAACCTACAGCATCACTCATTTTTAGGATATTAAATAATTTCACTCCATACTCAGTTTCTGGGAAATGAAGAACTTTAATATACAGAGTATTCTACAAAATGTGATTATATGAGGCAGGGCTTCTTCAGCCATTAATTTGGGCCTAGGCAACAGCTAAGTTTAAAACAAGTTAGATAATATACTAGAACCATTCTTGCAGATTATTGTAGTCTTCTGTCCTGCATCTATTGTTATTCTAAAATAAAATAAAAGTTAAAGGGAGCAGGGATCCCGTACCTATGTAGTTAAATTTGTTCTGGTAATCTGGAAAGACAGGAAATTGATTAAATTTCTAAAATTAATTTTTTTTTTTTTTGCAGCTCTCTCAGTGCAAATGTTTTAGAGTGATTAGGAACATTTTAATGTAGTGATTGTATATCATTGGTATTCATTTTTATTAATCTAACTCTTAAAGTATCTTGTGCTAGCATTACAATGCACTGAATATTTTTCTTTTTTAAATATGCTTTTATGATATTTCTTAACTTTCTGAAACTGTACCTTTAATGATGCTGAATTGGCCCTAGTGTGTGTTTTTCTGTTTGTGCGTTCATCCTGCAGTGGACTGGTGACCTGTTCAGCAGCTTGCTTCTGCCTTGTGCCCTATGCTTGCTGGGATAGTCTCCAGCCCCCGACCACCCTGCTTCAGAGGAGGACTGGTAGGGAGCATGTGCTGATAACACTTTACTGCACCCACCAAACACTGAACCACCTGGATTGGAAGTCTTCTTAATTTAGTAAATAATAAAATATGAATTATATCTTAATGCACCATCATATGCACAAAGGTATATTCAATGTATGAAATGTTTCACTTGTTAATTACTAAATGAAAAATCAAAAATGTAGATCTTATTCCATTCTTTTATTATGTACTAATAATTGTAATTTTAATGTTAGTTAATAAATTTGCAATAAAACAAATGTTCAAACTGAACAACATGAATTGATCTACTGTTTGACCTGCTGCACTCTTCCCACAGCGATCAGAACCCTGGCTATCTTAATTCTGACTCTGGTTTGCTTATATACGTACTCATTTCCTTTAAACTATTACTTGCACCTGTTCTTTAGAGCTCTCTTCCTGTGTGTGCTCATGAGTCAAATCTGAACTGGTGTCACACCTCGCTTGACATTTTCATCCTTGACCTCTGACACCTAATTTTCTGGTTCTACATTAGCTTCAAGTATGCCATACCTGTCTTTATGCCTTTGATGTGCTGATCTGTTGGCTTTTATTCTATACTGTCTATAATTACTTTGTTCACTGTATTTGCAAGCTGCATGATTGCTTTGAAATGTAATATTGTTTGGATTGACACCTTGACATAATGTAACTTAGAAATGAATCAAGGATTGATTGATTCCTATTACACTATTCATGGGTCTTACTACTATTATGCCCAGAATGTAAGTTTAACACTGGTAATTTCTGTGGATCACCTGCAAATGAAATAATAAATGCTATTGAGGAAATTTGGACATTGATATGCAATATTAATTAAGTATCTATCTATCTATCTATCTATCTATCTATCTATCTATCTATCTATCTATCTATCTATCTATCTATCTATCTATCTATCTATCTATCTATCTATAGAATGCTGGCTCTTTGTAATTACATCTTTACCTATTGAGTAATAACCCTATAACATATCAAGTGTTTGTACCAAAATGTTTATGTTCCATAAACATTTAATGATAGTTCCTGTCCAATCGTAAAGCTTAACATTTAACAGAAGAGTAATTTTACAAACAAATTTTACTTGACAGAAAACAATTATCAGTTGTTCTCTACAACAATAACAACAAGGAAGGCATCATTCGACTTTAACAGACCCTTTTCTTTGACAGCCCCTTAGCCTTGACTCTTCGAGATGAAAAGAAAAAATCCCTTAAAAATAAACCTTATAGGGAAAAAGGCAATTCAGAACAATGGTTTCCAAAAATGTGGTAAATACAATATGCAAAACAACTCTAATATTTGAGCTTCGGGTGTATTTGTGAATCACACTAGATTGGGGTGCTAGGGTGCTAATCCTTAACAAGATAAACAGACAAACCTTAAGTAGAAGCAGGCAAATTGACCTTCACCAAAGACAAACTCCGTGCAAAGAGTGCAAAGCCTGGGTACCAAAATCAGTTCAAGACCTGGAGCTGTGAGGCAGCACACATAACACACATGTATGATGATTTCATTATTATCATTAGATCCTATATATACTTACATCTTATTATACAATTAGTATTTTCAATATAGTATTCAGAGGCTGTCTAATGGGAACAATGACCTTTTATAATAATTGTATTAAGCAGACCTAATAAATTTTTAGATGGAAGATGTATATCCAATTAAAGTAATTTGTCTGTTCTCCTCTTATTAAGTACTAACTATATTTATATTTAATAATGGTCTTTAGGGCAGTAATAGATTTTGAATTATGGTGCAATTAGCCATAAACATTGTATATGCTAATTAAATGTGTAATATAGATTTTTGTTAATATAAACTGAAGGCTTGTACCACCCATAGATCTGTAGGCAATATAGGCCATAACATTAGTTGATAATAATGATTGTTTCCCATTTTTGTTAACTTAAATTTGAAAAGATAGATAAATAAATAAATGTAATAAATAAATCATGCCCTTTAGTGTCTGCTTAATTCTCAGAGACCTTGCTTATTAGTGTTATGGTTATGTAAATGGTATGATATGCCTATATTATTTTTTTTATAATTATTGTTTAGTGTTGTAAAAGTAATTTCAATTTTTTTCTCACACATAATCCTGTAAACATATATGAGGTCACGTTATGATGTTCTGACTTTCAGTTTGCCAAGGCACCTTGTTAAAATGTGGTTTTGCACAGCTTTAATCTGTGTACAGTGGTTTCTTCCTACAGTTCAAAGAGGTATGGCTAGGTACAGTGACAACTATAAAGTTTCTCATCTATCAACTCATTAAATATCCACACGCTTTTATTCACGTTGACCTTTTAGGAAGTCGTTGCCTTTTGCAGAAGGATCAGTGGAAGGGAAGGACCTAACCCTTAAGGTGGGGACAGGACATACTCACTAACACAGGCCCTGTTAATCCAAACTACATGTCATTTTTGAATTATAATACAATATGGTAAAACATAGAAGGTGTGATGGGCACTTCTGGTAAAACAACAGCCAAACAAAATACAGAGCAAAAAAGAAAACAATTAATAGACCATGCTACTTTAGTATTCTTCAAGTTTTGGTTCTGGGACATAACCATGGCCACTACTGAGGGTATAGTTCCTTGTCCAGCATCACTAATAACTTGTTTAGTGCTTGTTTTTGTGTGAAAAGGCTTTTCTTTCCTGTTAGATAAAGAGATAAAAAATTAAAATCTGCTATGTTCAATCAGTCAATAACCAGTAGAGGGCACACTTTCTCTCTGCATCTGGCCCTTGGTTCTTTTTAATTTATATACCACTATTTAACTTTTTTTTTTTCCTTTACTTTTATGATCTTTCATCTCTGGGGATATAGCGTGCGTTGTTTTTCATTTACAAATCTCAGAAAAGACCAAGTAGATTGTTTTCAAGTCTACAAAAGTGCAAACAATAAATGCTTCTGCTGGTTGCAGAGTGGAAACACAACACAGCCTTTGAAAGTGAACCACATTAACATGTCATCTGCACACTCGCTTTTCCTTTTAATAAAGGGTCATTGCGCTGACGCTTACCTTAAAGACATATGTAGTTTAAAGCTTCTTCCAGAGTCTGAATGAAGCAAATGTCGCATTCACTCTCTTTAATCCTTCATCCTTTCTTACTATTGTTTTTTTAAGGAGAAGATGAAACAATTAAATGTCAAAAATGTGGTTGTCCTCAGAAGCTTAGAAGACTCCTGAAATATCACTTTGAGCTGAGTCTGGGAGCTTCTGGACGGGAGTGACTTTCAAAATATCATACAACCCAGCAACCTTCAGGATCCAGATGTCCTATTTCATATCTCCATTTTTTAAAAGCACACACACGCACACAGGCATATACACACACACACCCGCACACACAGTTTCACATGCATATTATGCAAAACTTAACAGCACACACATACACACCCTGCTCCATTTGTAGAAGCACACACCCCTTACCCCATAGATACATACATTTGTGTCTCCTTTTTCAAACAAACTGCACTCCACCTAAAAAAGAAAATAACCTTTGGATTTGATAAATCATTTTAGGACTGATTCTTTTTTACCTAAATTGAGAAACCAGGAAATTGAGCTAGCATTGGTCAGTCAGGTCCTAAATTGGCAGTAATATCCACTCTACACATGCCACAAGTCAGAGAGTAAGCGTAACAGAAATGTATTGGCATATCACACAAATGCAGCTGCATGCATGCATGTATGCAAACATTTATTGTATGTCATTATATGGAATGAAATAGGTGTAGAGAAAGGCGCACATGTGTGTATGTGGGCAAGTTCTTTGAAAAATCTACTTGGAAATGTATTATTTCCTGAAAGATGGCCTTTATGAATAATTTGTTTTGTTTTAGCAGCTGTGTATAAATAAAATATTAAACATGTATACCGTATATTGTATTTTTCCATAAATAGGAGGGATCATTATAGGGGAAACCTAAAGTATCAAAGGAAAATTACATGAAAAAAAACTTGTTCTGTTCTTCTTGGCCTTCCCGGGTCTTTACACTGGTTGTTTGATGTGCCTACCTCATATATCCTCCTCTAGAAAAATATCACAAGCACTCTCCTTTCTCATCTCTCCCTCTCCGTCTCTGTCTCTTTCTCTGTCTCCTCCATCTTTTTCTTTCATTGAGGCTGCTGGTTTAAGGCAGCATTAAATCTTACTGAGTCGCATCCAACGTCATGAATAGTTCTACAGTGGCAACACAGAAACCAGACAAGAGCTCACTGTCTTGGTTCTTGGTGTTCTTTCACTCTGAAGGTTGCAATTCTTTTAAAGTGGTCACATCTGTAGGGTGTCCCTCCCTTAACTTTACAATTTCTCTGAAGAAAAGAGTTACACTTTTAGGGGTTATGATGGTTTATCTGTCATTCTTTGTTAATTGCCCTTTTATCAACATCATAATAGCAATATATAGTGAAATATTGTCCAGATAATGCTGCAGAGGTTGAAGCAACAGAGTTTGTTCCAACACTGCTTTTATACAGATGGAGGGTTTATAAGTAATCGACAAAAGTTAGGACACCTGTAGGAATTGTTTGTATTAATTTTCAAAGCTAATTTAACTTCCCTTGCTACAGAAAAGCTGTAGGTTGTTAACCCATTACTTGTTCCCTGAAAAAGGCCTTTTTTATACCTCTGAAAATTACATTATTGTCAACAAACATATAGATAGAACTTTATTTTTTTCCAAGGGAGGAAATTTGGCTTATTACGAAAAGCGCTTTAAATAAATAAACACACTTTGGCATGAACACACACCAGAAAATTAAAAATGGCAAGAAAATTAAAAAGGTTTGCTGTTATTTTCACAGCAAGGAATTAGACAGATGTATTGCTGTTGATAGATAGATAGATAGATAGATAGATAGATAGATAGATAGATAGATAGATAGATAGATAGATAGATAGATAGATAGATAGATAGATAGATAGATAGATAGATATTTTTATAAGCTGCCATCTAAAAAAATGTTAATTTGTTCAGATATATGTGTTTGGTTGAAACACATTGGTTTGAATTTATATGGATGGATACATTTATATGGGTATATACTTGATATACTTTCTTTCAGATAATATTAATTATCTTAGATGCATCTGTTTAGATATGTAAATTAGATGAAATATATATATCAGGTACTGGCCACCTAAGTTCAGCAACTCTTTTTCATTTCCATCTTTTTCATTCAACATCATCGTCATTGTTGGACATATTTTATTCAAGACATACTTGTTGGCATGCTTTATTGTGAAAGCCATTGGTTTGGAGTTCTTGTTTTCAGCATACTGCTCCTTTCTTTCATCGTTTTACAGATGCTGCCTCTTTGCCCCACTTCATCCAGCTCTGGCTTGTTCCAACTGTTTCTCTCACTCTCATTCCCTGTCTTTCCCTTTTCATTTCACATCCTTCTCAGAAGCTGACTTTTTGTTTACACACAAAATAAAATGAGATTCAGGAGGCATTGTTCATAGTATGATTGCTTTGTACAGTCTCTCTTGGTGCAAAAATACACTTTCAAAACCAATCCTCATAACATGAAGTGTGAGTTTTACAAAATAAAATCATGGTAGGCAAATTAGGAATGTTTCTGTATACAGAAAACAATTTCAATATCAGAACAAAATTCTGCAAAATAAATTACTACCTCTTACCCCTTATATCTGGTTATTTCTTTACAATATACATTTTATGGTTTTAATATACTTTTACTATATATACTTTATGGTTTTAAACTGATTAATATTTTATCATTTCAGATGAAACCTTGACTTCTCCATAAGGCCTGACTTATGGTTAGGATTATCCTTTGAACTACATCATTTGTATGAAAATGTGCTATATAAATAAATGTTGTTGTTGTTTATTAGCTTTTGGGATGGCTGGCTTCCTCTCATCTCCTGCTCCCCACCTTGCTTTTAGAGTCTGGCTTGCCTACAGGTTTACACTTTGGTGAATGGCACAGCTTTCCTTAAAGGCCATTGGTGTGCACATTATGTTTCCCTGTCTCTCTAAATTTTATTTACATTGCCATTCCCCTTAATCTGAGCTGGACGGATAGAGAAATAATTTGCTTCAATGAAGTGCTTCAGACTTTAGCTTGATCAAGATATGATGTTTATTAGCAATCACTTAGCTCTCACTTTGAGTGCTAGGGACATCCATTCATCAATATGATTTGTCAGGACTCAAACTTGAACTTTAAGACAGAAATGCTAACTGCTGTATCAATTTGTTGATTTTGCTCTTAACATAGAACGCCTAAATGCCAGTACCTTAGAGTCCATGCTTATCTATCTTTACAGCTTACCAACTGTTGCATGTTTTAAAAAATGTGATCATTTGTCAAGGTTGTAGGAGACATCCACCATAAGCAAAGCACTCTTTTTCTGTTAAACATGGGTAATTTTAGATTGGCATGGAATCATTAATATAAAAACTGAAGAGAATGTCTGAAAAATAGGCTGCTGCTTTCTAAAAAGCACATGGACACTGGTACATAGGCTGAACACACACCTCATGGGCAAACGATGGACCACAGGAGGCAATCTATTACAGATACACAGAA
The DNA here is from genome assembly GCF_016835505.1 of Polypterus senegalus. Taxonomy (NCBI): domain Eukaryota; kingdom Metazoa; phylum Chordata; class Cladistia; order Polypteriformes; family Polypteridae; genus Polypterus; species Polypterus senegalus. The sequence continues at coordinate 26,700,265 of NC_053167.1, forward strand.
CCAGCAGGTCTGCTGTCATCTGCGGCTCGTGCACACTCGACTTTTGTTGGCAGTGTTTCCTCGACACACATCTGAAGCCCTCGGTTTTGTGCTGATCCTTTTAAGCTGAGTGTCGAGGGCTGTGGATTACATTGTGGAATTGCTGCTTTGACAAATGTGCCAACTCTTAGGACCTCAGGTGTAGACGGGGCAGAGTGTTTCATCAAAGGCAGTGTAGGTCAGGGAATATTACAATATGGAAAAAACTCTCGATGGTCAGTCTGTCTGCACTCTGCTTGTCTTCATTGTTTTGACTTTATAACTTGTGAGGCGCCTTTGAATACATGCTCAGGATTTCTTGTTTATTCAGCTATTTTACTGTGAATAGTTTATAGTTTTTATGGAGACAACAGCAAATATCTGCTGGGATTCTGCTTTGTAATTATTCAGGTGCACACCATAACCGTATTTCAGCTGATATCTATCTATCTATCTATCTATCTATCTATCTATCTATCTATCTATCTATCTATCTATCTATCTATCTATCTATCTATCTATTGTCATAAAATACAATTATTATTTAATAATGTCCAATGTCACAAAATCATGCAGAATCCAAAAACCTTCAGGTTTCAGTTAAGACATTTATTAAAGATAAAAAACTGCCATGCTCTGTCCACAGAGAAAGCTTATAGACCTTAGCTCAAAAGCACTTTTATACATTTCTTAACATCGATAAGATGCTTTGACAGTCCTGATATGTACAACACCTAATGGCACTTTGCCATCTTTGTCTGGGTACCCTTTGGTCACGCCTCATTAAATTATGTCCATCCATGCCCCTTATTCATTATGCTAATGATTAGTGCCTCTCAGAATTTTGTCATTTGTCTTTCTCCTTTTTTTAAATCATGCCCCCTTATTTTTAATCCCCCAGTCTTTGACATCAGCTTTCAATGTGTCAGTTTATTGGTGGAGTAGTCACTTGTAAGACTCAGTGAACAGCAATACATTCCAGTATTATAACTATCTGAAGGTTCGCTACCATTCAGTGCTTAAACTATATTGGTGAGATTATAATAGTCTTAAAAATAATAATATCTTATAAGGTATAGAATCAAAAAGTAAAAATGTGCTTAATTAAAATAACTGCTTATTCATATCATCACATTCTAATGTCTATGCATACAATATTCTAGTTAACCAGTGTGTAGTTATGTATATCCAGTAAATGATAGATATCATGTAAATATGTTTCTATATATTTCTCCATTTTGCACCCCACACAGAGGCACAGTGGATCTCATGGGTAATGAAGAGAGGGGTCAAGGGCCAACAAAGTGGATGGGGTGTGGGCCAAATGTGGGCAGGGCATAGAGCATCTCATATTGCTACCTGCAAACAAAGAGTGTGAACTAAACACCCAACACACACACACTCCCTTGAGAAAACATGTAAGGCAATAACAGAATAACGACAGCTGCAGTTATAGAAAACAGAGGTATATTAGTCAAATAAGGCGCAGAAGGTGATCAAAGTAAAGTCTTCATTGGGTTAAAAAATGACAGAATTTGTCAACACTTGAAGGGACAGTTCATTACCCACCAACTGAATATATGAAGATTGGTTCATCTGTTGGACAACATAGATTTCATAGAAAAGGAGCAACATAGCATAATACAAGTCTAAGAATAAAAATCACTATAACAATTGTAACAACAGTCTTAACTAGTGTATCTTCCCATTGTCCAAAGGTAGAATTGAACCAATCCCAGGAAATATCAGTATTTGCATTAGTTTTGAGCTCATCTCAAGAGTTTCTTAGTTTGGTCATTATCTCCGTGAATTTTTCTTCATGGGCAGTGTCGTTAGTAATAAAAGTGCAACACTGGTCACCAAACAGAACACAAACTCCTCCTTTTTCAGCCAACATCCAGTCAAGGTCAATGTATTTTTGCCACATTATGACACTTATAGTGGAATGCACTTGTTCCCCTAACACAATTAGAGCACCATCAGTGTAGTTAAAGAACCATTGTTGGTAATAGTACAAATAGTTACTCCATTCAGTATTTTAATTTGGCATGAACAAACAAAGATTCATATAAATCCAGCAGCAATCTCAATTCTAGCCTTGAATAGGTTCAATGTCCCACGAGGCTATCCAATGGAATTAAGATAAACAAACGGGTTGGGTTGATAGGTTTGTCTGTACCATAGGGGCAGTGTTTGGGTTATCTGACCACTTTGTAACAAGAATTTCTAGCAGCAGTTGGACCTGGGCACAGAGTCCTTTCCATTCTGGGTGTTTCTCAGGTGTTGACCACTATACAGCCAAAAGAAGTCAGCCATTTCCTTTGAGGGAGTGTTTAGCAGCAATTTATTGTGTTTACAGTGGTCTGATGTTCAACTTTCTGGAAGCATTCATACTCACAATCATTTTGAAAGTCAATGTTTGTTTGAGGAGGCTTCGGTTTGGTGGCTGTGAGCTCCAATGCAGCACATTTCACCATTCTGGCACAATCAGTGCCATTACAAGAAGGAGAAGCAATAATAGGTCAGAACAAAGGATTTCCCATGTAGCCATGGCATTTAGTAGGACAGTATCTCAACTTGATACCATTATGATTGCACTCCCCTTGACATTTGTCATAAGTGTGTGGGTTAGGAACCACTATCAACATTTTCAGTAAGGGTGCACAGCACACATCCTTTATTTAAAAATCATATTATAGTATAGAGAATCCATCTGTACCAAGTATTCTCCAAGGCCAGTTTCCACTTTCTTGTCCATTGCCCTGTGCCCTTGGTGTGTGATAGGTCCTCCTCCAAGGCTATTTGCGTAGTAGATCAAGCAACATGTCTGTTTCGCTGTATATGGGGTGTCTCAACTTGAGCAGTGGACAGGGGCACCACTACCCAACACTGAAGCATGAAAACCAAACATGGTACTTCTGTCTAGCCAGTCTTGTCCTTTGCCAGGCTCCTTGGGCTGAGCAATCAGGCTCTGGATGAAGAAGCTCACCACACAGGCCATTGTCTTATCTTTCTCTTGCAACTATTCCCCAGCCATATCCTGAAACAACAAACAGATCACAGTAGCACAGCACTAACAACTGACTATTTATAGCATCTCCCCTCATTCCACTATGGACCTATTATGGATTTGCAGTAGCATGCGAACCAGGTGAAATGAGAGCTTCTGCTAATGCTGAACACAGAGCTACCATTGACAGGACTCCCACAGTTGAGTATCATTACAGGGCTGAAAAATCAACATTGAGGAAATCTCCCCTTTCATTATCCTCCCCACTCCATTCATGCACAGGATTAGATGCACCAGCAGGCTTCCCATTAAAACCATCACCCCCTGTCACTTGCTTCTGATTACTGAACCATCTGCTGATGAGAGGGCAGCCTTTTGCTGGTCTCTGGCACTATATTTTGCTCAAAGTCTGTCTCCATCTCTGACTGGGCCCCACTCATGTGTGCTTTCAAGCTCCAGTCTTGTTTGCCTCCTGCCCTTGTTGTATTTAGCCTCCCTTAAACCCGAGTGCAGTGATTGAGATGGTACCATGTGGTGCATCTTTCTACCTGTACAGATGTGGGCATAGCCCGAACCACCTTGTAAAGGCATTCTCTCTTAGGCGGGTTCTGCCTTCTTCTAAATTGTCTAATGTACACTTGGTCCCCTGGCACTTTGGGATTTGGAATCTCTGGTCTGGACTCTGCTTCTTAGTTCTTTTCCTGTAAATAGATAGCTTTTTGTTTAATAGTTAGATGTCTCATATATGCTTTTAATTCCATTTGAAATTGTTCCAGCAAGGGTTCATTATATGGCCCTCTCCACACAGGCATTGACATGAGCTGTCCATAAGCGTTTCATACAGGGTTAAATGTGTATTTCTATGAGCCTGCATGCAATAACTCATTAAGGCAAGTTACAAAGGTTCTTCTAATGCACACACCTCAGCTTCTGCTTTGCTTGCAACTGTTGCAATACCTGTTTTACCACCTTTTGAATGAATGCTGACCCATTGACAGAACGTATTTCTACTGGTATACCCAACCTGGTTATCACTTCTCGCCTAAGAGACTTCATTACAGTCCCTGACCCTCGATCTACTGATGGTACAGCCTTTACCCATCTACTGAATCAATCTTTCCCCACCAACATGTACCTTTTGTTATTTACCTTTTTAATCATATTCACATAGTCTATTACCAAGTGTCTGAAAGGTCCTTCTGGTACTGAGGTGTATTCTTTTGGGGTCACGATTCCTTTATGCACATTGCTTTGCACACATACATCACATTTTACCAATGCATCATCCACCATAGTATGTAAATAAGGTGACCAATACCCTTGCTGTTCAATTTTTCTGATGACTTCCTTCCTTGTGCAGTGGTTAAAACCATGCACATCTGTTATTAAAAAAGTGTAAAAGTGTGGTAGGAGCCACAATGGACCAGTCACATGATCTCCATAATCCTGCTGAATCTTTAGAGGCACACACGGATTGTTAATATGGGGCTGCTTGTTCTGGGTGAGGTTCTGGGTAAGGTGTCTGTTATAATCATAGGTGCCAATACCGGATGGTGCATTTGAAGGCCTGTCTGACTGCCTTGTCCACTGCATTATTACCTCTAATGATCAGTGCATTACCTTCCTTATGAGCTTGGTACTCAATTATGGCTAAGTGTGTTGGGTTTATCATTATAGTGATGATCAGTTGTTGAAAATATTTTATAGGTGAGCTATCACTGTTTTTGAATTCTCTCTGCTTCCAAACTTTTCCAAACAAATGATATACCCCAGGTGCATATACAGAATCAGTATAAATGGCCAACTGGGCTGATCATGATTGTGGACTTTATTTGAAGATCATCTCAATAAAGTTCACACTTCTATGTTCAGTTACTGCAGTACCAGCATGATTTCCCTGGTGATCATTGTAACAAGATCCATCTACAAAATAGAACAGTTCAAAATTGTTTATTGGTGTGGAATCCAAGTCAGGCCACAGCCTGGTAAATGTAAATGAGTCAGCTACACAATCATGTGGGTACCCTTCATATTCTAAAGGGAAAACGTCTGTTGGATTTACCATATCACTTTGCTTTATAGTGACATCTGGATATGTAAACAATGATAAGAAAGACAGAATTCTAGCCTGGGTCAGCATGAATTTGCCTTACTCAATTAGTTCCACAATTTTGTGATGTGTATATAAGGTAATTGGGTATACCATGGTTATAGTAGCCACTTTCTGATAGGTCCTGATAGCTGGATGCATATCCTTGTGCTACATTGTCAAATGTGGTGCTATAGTATGCGATGGGCTGTTTCTGTCTGCCAGTTTCCAACTCCTGCATCAATTCAGGTGTTACATAACCCTCACATCTGATGTCCTAGGGCTGATAAATAACCTGTCCATTCTACTGGTGTGACTATTGCCCAGCCACTTTCATCATTGCACTTAATGGAAATGTTTTAACAGCACACTCCTCTATCCATTCTGAGCTGAATTCATTTATTCCCAAAAAAGTCATTTGTTCTACTGTCTGTAGCAGAGGTGCCTTACTGATACATTCTAGTTGATTTGGTGCAATTGCTTTTGATCCTTGGGATATTCCATATTTATATTAAATATTCTTCTTAAATATTCCACCTGAGGCTGGAAATACTGTAATATTGACTATGTCACCCTGTGGTCTCCTTCCAAACATTTTCCTAAGGACCCAGATAGCATCTTCATGACACTATTCTAATGCGGATGAGCACAACAACAAATCACCAACATACTCGAGCAGAGTAATGTTCATTCTTAAATCCTCCAAATCTGATTTTCAAACATAATTGAACATGTGAAGTTAATGTTTGAAATCTTGAGGCATACGAGTGAATGTGTACTGCTGTCCTCTGTAAGCAAAAGGAAATAAATATCTGCTTTCCTCTGCCAATGGCACACTAAAAATGCTGAACATAAATTAAAGACAGTAAAATACTTCGCATCTTGAAGGACATTCATCAGCAATGTATGATTATTGGGGACCTCTTTTAGGCAATCTTGCAGTACCTTATTTACTGCTCTCACATCATGCACCAATCTCCTTTTCTGTTTATCTGATTTAAACATCAACAAAAGAAGAGTATTGCACGCGTCTGGCTTTGAAAGATATTATGACCTCCGAGATAGTTTCATTCCTTTCCTAATGCCAATTAAAATGGGGCTTGCAGACTGCACCAACCCCACATAAGTGACATGTTTTGACCACAAATTACCTGGCAATTTTTGCATCATTTCTTGCTTGAGTAAATTTTCACTCAGTGATTGCACTCCTACTGTATCTGTATTTGCTTGCCTACAGGTATTTCCAGTTCTTGTGGACTGGCCATCATTACCATTGTTCACAATATTTTATAAATACTTTGTCTTTTGAATGAAAAATCAGAGGTTTCTCAGGCCTATGCCATGTGCATGCTTTTTCCTTTTCATCATATATCCTAAGTCTTTGGCTTTAGCCCCTTGATTCACTGACAATGCCGCATGGGGAGCTACACTTGAATCCTTGTACCACTTCTGAATAAAATCCAACTGCTCTGTCTGCATAGTAGCTCCCTGTCTCCCTACAATGGTGTATGGTGACCTCATAGGAACTACAACACCTTTAGTCTGAGTTTGGAGTACAACCAGGGTCAAACTATATATTTCGATGTTTAACCTTCTGGTATCTGAGCCCTGAGCATTCCTGCATTGAATATTCCATCTCTTCTCTTAGCTTGCTTGACCAATAAACATTAGCACATTGTCCTGCAATAACCACTAGCATATTGTAACCAGCATTGTCAACATATACCCCTTGTGGGGAGCATCACATCTGTATTCCTGTTTTACACAATGCATCCTCTCCTAAGAGGTTAACTGGTTTCTGCTCAGATACAAATATTGGTAGTGATATAGAAACATGTTTTATTACGAATTGTACTGGAACTGTCATTGGAATTAGCTGCAGAGAATCCTACTGTCTTGGCATATTTGACAAACAGGGTGAGATGAGTTGCATAATTTGGTCTTACACAAGTGTAAGTGGCTCCAGTGTCAATTGTCATGGGGGTGTCCTTATTTTCTACTTGAACCTGCAGCACCCTGTGGTCAATAACAGTAGCTGACCATCTCCCTATGATTCTTTCGACAGCCCTAGCAACTCTGGTTTGGCCCAACCCAGGGGTTTACAGATCCCTGCACTAGACCCTGAGGTGACAGCCAATTACCAAAAGCCTGATAACCCTGCTCTTGCTGTCAAGGATTTATAGGACAATCACACCTATTATTCCCTGGTTGCTGCCCACCCCAACAAACCCTAAAAGGTCCTTGTGGATAGCTTTAAATTCATCTAAGATTATTTTGAGGTGGGCACTGTCGCTTAACTCTCTGTGATGGTGGGTAGGCATACAAATGAGTTACTGGTATGGTGGGCTGTTAGCTCTGAGGCTGTGGCACTAGGGGTGGTCCTTCAGAGGTAACTGCTTGTCTCTTTTTGTTGCTTTTGGTTGGAGCTGTGTCAGTTTTCTTTGCATTTCTCTTTCTTGTTCTTTTAATTTGCTCTCACATTTGTGGTGCTTTTCCACTGCATGGACTACATGGTCACAGAATTCTTTGTGAGACTTAGATGTCAGCTCCATCACATGTTCCTGTCTACTTTTTACTTGGTATGGCCTGACCTTTATTACAGATTTTCTACGTGTGTATAGGGATGGTCCTATCACATCACTTAATTGTAATGTTTTTTGTATTCCTTTCACATTCCTTAACAGAACTTTTCCTTCCTCCTTAAACAACTTTAAAACATCATCTTCTCTCTTTCTCTTTTCCTGTCTTTTCTCACTGGTCTCATTTATTTTATAATTTTTAATCAAAGTTTTCATTTCCTCACATGATGAGACATCAGACATTCATCCTTTTTGCCCTTTAGTGCCCAGCTTTCCAGTCTGTTCTCCCGCTTATCAGAAATGCTTTTTATCTCTTTTTTGTTGAGCGGATGTCTGATACACAGGATGTCAATGGTAGTTTTTTTTTTTCTTCACTCATGATCTACCTATTGTTAATCTTAAACACATCTTCTTTTTCTTGTCTAGAATATGGTCACCTATATTTTTCTTACTATTAGTTCAGTCAAAGCCAGCTGCTGTAAATCTGCTGTGCTTTTACTTATCAACCAATCCACTCGTTTCAGCACTTCTGAGATCTCGATTTCTATTTTCTACTTAACTTCCCTCCTGTCACTTATACTCCTCTCTCAAGGTGTTCTGCTCTACAATCAGTAAATGTGGCTCATCAGACGCTTCAAGAGGAATTATTATAAACCACAATGATTTTATCCATATTAAATCAATTAACGTTTCTCTAAAGTTTTTACTGTCTAGATTCTACTTAAAATACATTTCCAATTTACATATACAGTGCCCTCCATAGTATTTGAGACAAAGACACATTTTTTCCTTGAGTTACCCCTCTGCTCCACAGCTCAAAATTACAAATCAAACAATTCAGACATGATTAAAATGCACATTGCAGACTTTTATTTAAGGGTAGTTGCATAAATATGGTTACACCATTGAGAAATTACAACAGTTTTCACACATGGTCCCCGATTGTGTTCTGGATGTCACAATCATAATTCACAGATTTACTTAAATTTACATGATTGGTTATTTCAATTCATGAAAGGAAAGCAAAATTTGAAACTCAGAATAAACAAGATGAGCTTTTCTAGAAGAAGGCCAGTAATCAATCAATCTATCTATCTATCTATCTATCTATCTATCTATCTATCTATCTATCTATTATATAGTGCCTATCTATCTATCTATCTATCTATCTATCTATCTATCTATCTATCTATCTATCTATCTATCTATCTATTATATAGTGCCATCTATCTATCTATCTATCTATCTATCTATCTATCTATCTATCTATCTATCTATTATATAGTGCCTAACTATCTATCTATCTATCTATCTATCTATCTATCTATCTATCTATCTATCTATCTATTATATAGTGCCTCCTTCTATCTATCTATCTATCTATCTATCTATCTATCTATCTATCTATCTATCTATCTATCTATCTATCTATCTATCTATCTATCTATCTATCTACAATAATTTACTGAGTTTTCAGTTCCAATGTTAAAAATAATGTTGTCAACTCAAAACAGTAAGTGGCTTCAGGGTGTATGTTCTTAGTACCTATTTAAATTTATATGTATTTGCTTCTGTGACCTATCCAATCATTTATTACCTAAATCCGTGGGTCCAGCTAAGTGGTCACAGAAGCCAAAGACCATCCTGGCAGCATTTCGCTCAAGACAGGACAGTCCAAGGGTGCCAAATCATCACAGGGAGCATACATGATTACACCCACACTAACTCATACCAGATCATTTTAATTTTCTGTTAAACACCTTTATAAATTTAGGATGAAAGTCTGCATGAAAAAACAAACAAACAAGAAAAAAAAGTACCAGCCAAGAAAAACATGTAGCCTCCATTGGGCCAGGATTTGAACTCAGCTCTGCAGTATGAACCACAACCCCACATTTATCTGTCTGTTTTTTCGAAAGTTATTTTCATATCAAAGTGCAGGAAGACACCAATACAGTCTCCAGTACCTTGCACATATGTGGAATGTGGAAGAAATACTAAAGTGCTAGAGAAAAATTCAGACATGTGTAGAACATGCTGACTACAGAGCGGCCAGGTTGGACGTAGGACTCTGCATTTGTCATGCAACAAGGCAAAACCTTGCAACATTCATTCTGCTCAGGGGTCAAGTAGTACACACTACAGTGATAAGAAGTACCATATTTAAACATACCAAATTACTCAACCACAAAATCTACTTTAGAGAGCTGAGAATGTCAGGCTTACATAAAACAGCTAACCAACTCTGATAGTGGTCAATTCAGAAGCTCCCTTTTCTCCTTTATTGAAACTTCTTTGCAACTCTTCTTGTTTGCACTCAGCTCCAGTTTCCTAATAATGGTCCTGCTTTCAATATATGGAAGGACCATTGTCGGGAAAAGTACAGGCTTCAAGGTTTAAATGTCATGTTTAAAGCAATAAAGATAAATTAAGAAGAAATCAAATGGTACAACACTCCTATTATGAGATTATCTGCTCATAACTCTGAAAAATGAAAAAGACCTTAAATTAAAAATGACAAAATACCAAAGTATTCTAATATTTTTTTAATATTGCCTGAAAATAATTTTTTTTGTGAACTTTTCAGCTGGAATATGAAATTTCGCAAATTTGTTTTTGAAACAATGCATTGCTGTTTCTTTTCCTGATCAGCCAGAATCCATCCAGGCAGCAATAAGCATTAAATCAGGGGCCGGACTCTCAATTACAGCATTATTTTATAAAGCTTAATCCATAGTCAGCTTGTGATCTGTGACCCAGCAGCAGCTCCTGACCATTAACTCAGCACTTTTTCCTGTGAGGCTGCCATCAGGCTCGATGCCTGCATGCCGCTCACTGAGGCCTAGCTGACAAGGGTAGACTCACTCTGCCACCTCAGTATCCAGGGAGTTATTTCCCTGCTTCTCTGGAATCTTGTCTTCTTTTTATACTCACGGGGATAACCAGACTGTTAAGAACGCACACACTCTTTATTAGGGCCATGTCAAACATGGCTTAGCACATGTCGGCTGTGGTGTCTTGCTGCTTCTCTTATGTTTTCCCTTTGTTTTGTAGATGGGGGAGGCGGAGAAGCTAGGGGCCGCTTGGCAAAGTCGGCAGTGTGTAAAGAGTGCTGCTCACATTCCCAGAGTATGAGTGGCTTTCTAAAAAAAATAAGTGAATTTATTTAACTGCCAGAAAATTGAAGAAAAGAACACACATTAACCTTCATTTATTTTCTAAAGTGTTTGCCCTGGCCAGGCTTGGGGATTATCTGTTATGCTCATTTTAATGTATGTAGTGGCCTCTGGATCTCTGTGATCATATATTGGAGAAAGTGGGAAGCAGGAAATGGGCAGCTGCATGGATGGATGGATGGATGGATGAGCGCTCAAATTCTGCCACAATCAGAAAGAACTATTGACAAAGATAAGACTCCAAGAGCTCATTTTATTTATTGCTTTGTAAAGTGTCTGAAAGTGGCTGTGACCGTAAAACATAGCACTACCTTGTTGATCGCACTTAATGCTCTATAATCTTAAGGGGAGGCTGAAGCCTGTCCAGACTGTAAAGCATGAAAAAATAAATAAAATGAAGATCAATTGATAGGCACAAATTTGAAACACTGAAAAAAATGGATGAAACTGAAATAGATATTCAAAAAGGCTAAGTTTAAATGATTCATGGGTGGCACAGTGGTTAGTACTTCTGCCTCACAACTCCATGTACTTGGGGGTGATTCCCAGATTAATTAATGTGCATCTATAGATTGAGCACATTCTCTCTTAGTGCCCATTTGGGTTTTCTCTGGGTACTCTGGCTATCTCACACCACCCATAATGTGTGGGGTATGCTGATTTAGACTGGGTCAGGGTGATCAGAATGGAATGAGATCCCAGTTCTTACTGTAAGGAAAAGACAATCATATCAGGCAAGTTTAGAGATATCAGTTAACCTAACATGCATATGATATGGAAAGTGTAAGAAACTCAAGAGTCCAGAGAGAAGCCAAGCAGATTCATGAAGAACATCCACACTCCAATCACATATTGACTATGTGAAAAGCAGAAGCAGGATCCCTACATTTATACAGTAGCAGCACTAACCATTACACCAAATTCATTCATTATCAGACCTACTGTAAAAGAACTAAACTGCATTCAAGTATATTACAGGCTTTGGAATGTAAAGATCAGACTTGTGGAAATAGTTCCAGAGTATTAGGGTCACAAAGTTAAGCAAACACATACTGAAAGCTGGGCTTTAAGAAGGCAAGAATGCCAGAATCTAAAGATCTCAGTCTTGCCCCTTTATAATGGCTAAGCTGGGGTAAGGAGCAATTTAGGGAGTTCAGATATTTTTGTAGCTTTGTAATTTAATAACAAAGCTATAAAGATGATACAGCATCAGTTATGTATCTAGTGTTGTTGGGATGATGTGTTTGACATCAGCATTGTCTAAAAGGTAACAATGACTCTATAATGAGCAAGAACAGCATGACGGCTGAACTGCCTACTCATACAACCAAGTGAGTGCAATGTTCTCTGTGTCCAAGTAGCCTCGTTGGTCAGTACTTGTTCATTGATTGAAAAACGTTGATGAGTCCAAGGAAGTAAGCAATGATATAATATTTAAAAATACCAACTGAGTGGACATCATCTTCTATGGCATCAAAGTTATCTCACATGAGGCTAACATCTTGATAATACTGAGACAGAAGTAATGTGGATAAATCAAGATTTGAGATAGGATGGTTTTAGTTCAGTTTCTGGAAATAAACAAAGTTACTATCTAGCAAATCTTCACTGAACTGACCTGGATAAGGACTTCAGCTATATTACCTACTTTCCACTTCTGGCTTTTCTGGTAAGTGAATGAATGAAACATGATTTTCATCTTGGCAGTACCATGTCAAGAAGCTAAAGCCTAACTCTGCAGCAATGGACACAAGGCAAAATAAATCTTCCATAGATGCAATCCATATAACAATACTTATAATAAATGAAATATCTTTCTTCTTCTTGTAATTTATAAAGAAGATATTAATGTGTCATGTACAGTGGTGCTTGAACATTTGTGAACCCTTTAGAATTTTCTATATTTCTGCATAAATATGACCTAAAACATCATCAGATTTTCACTCAAGTCCTAAAAGTAGATAAAGAGAAATATAATAATAATAATATAATATTAGATCATTTTCCTTAATAAATAAATGACCAAGTATAATATTTTTGTCTCATTTGTTTAACTGGTTTCTCTTTATCTACCTTTAGGACTCGAGTGAAAATCTGATGATGTTTTAGGTCATATTTATGCAGAAATACAGAAAATTCTAAAGGGTTCACAAACTTTCAAGCACTACTGTAACACATTACAAGCCCATATCTTGAATTCTTTGATACTTGGATAGACTTTAGTTTTACATTTCTCAGGCTGAAGAAATGTATAATTATTATTAGTGTTATAATAAGGGAGTGTAGAATAGTCATTAAGGCGTTGGGTTCATATTCTGCTAGTAACACTGTGTGAACATGCACTAGTCCTCTCAACTGCCATATAATCCAATTGCAAAACAAAATAATTGTAACCAATTTTTTCTCTGAGATGTTGTAAAGTTCTCAACCAAATAAGTTAAGCATTGTGTTATTATTATTATTATTATTATTATTATTATTATGTTATTCGCCTACATTCTATCTCATGGATCACAAGTATTTCAGTCTTGTTATACAGGGGTAGCACCACTGACTAATTTGATATAATAAGTCAATCATCTTAGTGTGAAAATGTTTCATTTTGATCCCAAAATTGTCTAGAGGCAACTTTTTGAATTTTACAGAATTATTGTAGTATGGGGGTAAGTAGGAGTATGGGGTGTGGGAACATTTATCTTTTTCATTCCAACAAGCTGAACCTTATATGACATGCAGCGTGACAACAGTGAAATAATTCATTTAATCTGTCAGGTCAACTTAAATGTTTTGAAGTGGGTGTGTATACAAAACTGTAAGAGGCAGATATATTACCCTAGAAAAAATGTGTGGAATTCTAAGGCTGTAAAAGTCTTTATTTTTAGTTCTATCGTGTAAATATTGCTCTTCTGTATTTATCTGTATTTAAAAAAAAATCAAAATGTATTTATAAAGCACAATTTTAAAACACAAAAAGTGTAAATCAATGAGCTGCACAATAAAATCAAAAAATATCAATAATAAATCAGTAAACAAAGTACAAAAATTACATAAATACTAAAACAAATATGTTAAAAGAACCGATTAGAAGATAAACAATGGATATTTAAAAAATGATTATTAATAAAATTGATACCAGAGTTACTCATATACAGTTAAAAGCAAACGAAAATAAGTGTGTTTTAAGTCTAGATTTAAACATTTGAGTTGAAGAAGCTAACCTAATTTCAATAGGCAGAGCATTCCATAACTTTGGTGCTATTACTACAAAGGCACGATCAGCCCTTGTCTTCATCTTAGACTTTGGCACAACCAACAATTGCTGTTGAAAGGAACGTAAAGAGCGGACTGGTGTATATGGAACCAGCAACTCTGCCAGATAGGATGGGCCAACGCCATTTTATTGACTTATAAACCAAAAGTAAAATTTTAAAATGAATCCTAAATTCAACTGGGAGCCAATGAAGCGAGACCAGAATTGGAGTTAACTTGCTCATTAGGTGTTACCGGTGCAAGCCCCCAACATCCAGGAGAGAGCTTAGAATTGTGGTCCATTCTTGTTTGCTTTGTGAAGTACATTGTAATGATACTCAAAGTGAACAAGGCTCTATAAAGAAAGCCTAATTGATTGACATCCTTTCATCATGCAGGCCTAAAGTGGAAAGATCACTGTTTTCCACACTATAGGCATAAAATAACATCCTCCCAATTACAAGTAAAGCATAATAAGCACTTACTTGCTGAAGTTTAAGTTCACAGTTGTTTATTTCACATACTGTATAGCCTGTAGAGTGTAATTCTTATTATTTGTGTTTGTAAATGAAACATAACTAACATGATATGACTAGAAACTTCCAAGGAAATGTAATTGCAAGACATTCAGTTAAAATTCACAATTGTAATATATAAGTATTAGTTATTTATGTAATATGCGCATGTAGTGCTACTACTACTAATACTACAAATAATAATTATTGTTACATTATTATTAATACCATAGAAAATCCTGTTAGTTTCCCTATTAATGTTACAACAGCACCAGTGCTGCATGTGGTTGCTTTGCAGTGAAGCCGCAAGTAATGAACTGCAAACATTTTCAAATGCAGTTACTCCAATTCAGGGTTATGGGGATCTAGAGCCCATACTGGCAGCCATGGAACGTCTCCTGTCCATTACTGGGCACTAACCTACACTCACTTATAATCCCAATACAACTCATTTAGATACACTAATCACTGTAAGAACCACCCAACATAAGACTGTGTAGACACAGGGAGAATGTGCAAATTCTACATGCACAATGACCGAGAAAGCTGGTCATTTTAAAAAAGTATAATTCCTCAAACAGCAGCAGGATTTTCTAAAATTAGTAAATTGAATGCAGAATTAAGGGACATCCGTAATGGAAATTATTTTCTTTATTAGCTGTAGATGGGATGGTTTAAAGTCGGATGTCTCTTCCTTTCAAATCAGCTTTACCTTATACAAAAAACCTTAGACTTGACAGAATCTTTTCTTTTAGTAGTCTAAACTGACCCGAGGTGAGTAACTGTGAGTGTTTCTTGTGTTTTTTGTGTGACAGATAGAGGGCGCTATCGTCCTCTTGAACCCTCAGACAATACATCAGACACCAGGTAAAAGTCCAATAAGTTGACATTTTATTAATTAACAGTGCACAAAGCACCCTCCTCTCCACAATACTCATAAACAAATACAAATCAATAATCAATAAACACTCCACCACTCCCAGACGCGTTGCCACCCATGCACCCAGCTCAGCTCAACCCTGGGATCTCCCACAGTCCTTTAAATAGTCCTTGACCTGGAAGTGCTTCTGACCCCTCAGTCCATGTGACTATCCAGCAATTCCGAGTCAGGTGAAAACTCATTTTCTTCATGAGCCCAGAAGCACTTCATTTCTTCCAATCATGTGATCGAGATGTACTTCCAGGCTGTATGGAAAATAAATGTCTCTGTGCCTCCCTGCGGCGTCCCCTGGCGGCCCCGACGTAATCCAGCAGGGCTATGTATTAAAACTCCAAAGTACATGATGCCCTGCTGGAATTTGGGGCATCTCCACGTTGCAGGGAGAGCTCCATCTGGTGGCTTGGGAGTCTTGGCCGGGATAAACTGCCAGCCATAGTCCACACTTGCTATGTACAAAGTTCTATCCTGGCCTGAGCTCATTATGAGTGTAAAGACTTTACCTCCCCACCAATCTTAGCAGGAACACAGAAATGGAGATAAAAGGAATGGTGGGCAAATAGGAGTGTGAGGAGCATATGCTTATTTGTTATCATTTTAATTCTGCATACACAGTTTCAATTACTGTACGCTCATTGCAGTAATGTTAGCACATCTTTTTCTTCAAACTAGCAATGTATGAAATAATAGAAAAAAAAAAGGGGCGGCACGGTGGCGCAGTGGTAGTGCTGCTGCCTCGCAGTTAGGAGACCCGGGTTCGCTTCCCGGGTCCTCCCTGCGTGGAGTTTGCATGTTCTCCCGTGTCTGCGTGGGTTTCCTCCGGGCGCTCCGGTTTCCTCCCACAATCCAAAGACATGCAGGTTAGGTGGTTTGGCGATTCTAAATTGTCCCTAGTGTGTGCTGGGTGTGTTTGTGTGTGTCCTGCGGTGGGTTGGCACCCTGCCCAGGATTGGTTCCTGCCTTGTGCCCTGTGTTGGCTGGGATTGGCTCCAGCAGACCCCCGTGACCCTGTATTCGGATTCAGCGGGTTAGAAAATGGATGGATGGATAATAGAAAAAAAAACTGGATTACATTACAGATGTAGTTTTCCAGTGTTAAAGAAAACAGTAGGCACAGTAAATACATGTCAGTCTCTGTCTCTCCCTGGGACTTCTGCTTCTCTTGCCTAGTCGTTTTCAGTCTGCCAACCCCATTCTCCATTTTTATATGCATCCTGTCACTTTGTTTTTTGTTACACTTCATCTCAACCCACTCCCCCACATCTCTGTCTTCTTTTTTCCCCTCTAATCTATTCTCTTGCCCTTTCCTTTTTTTGGCTTATTTGGCCACTTTCATTTATTTGAAATTTTTGAATATTGTAGTTTGAGTTTTATTAAAGACACTCTACGTACATGTCATTACTAACTGAAATTTGGTGGAGAAATTTTTCATTCTGGTTCTCTCTCGCCAGCATTTCATTTTTCCTGTTTCTCTTATATGTTTAGATTAATCATGTTTGAGAATGTTAGGTTATGATCATTTTCTCCGTGCTACTCTACTTCAGGTTCCTGTTGTCATTTTCAATTTTTCCCACATCTTTCACCCTCTCTGCTTCTTTTTCTGATCTACTGCACATCAGGTTTCTTTTCTTACCTTATCTCTTGAACTAATTTTGCTTGTTGAAGTGGTTTTCCTTATAAATTTTGATAGATGATACATTAGTAGCAACACCCCATTCCCTCATTAAAAAAAAGCATCTGGTTATGTGAAATCCTCATTACATATGACAGGATTGTCTTGAATTGTAATCATATAGCTCTAGAAATCACAGACATGTTTTTCAGGCCATTTCACTCTTACTTGCAGTTTAGAAAGAGGCACAATGTAAAAATGTTTTTAAAAAGACAGAAAGAAAGAAATTGAATAAAAACTTACAATAATTTGCAAGCTGTGACTAACAGGATGCAATTCTGCTCAAATGGGGCACAAAGAATATTAATGAATGAAGTAAGCAGTCAAGTGCCACCTCCTCTGTGCCTGACTAGCAGCAATAGACAGATAAGCATATCTTTGTAAATGAAATTTTTAAAGGACTGATTGAACCAGATTGTAGTTCAAGTATATCTTCATTTGTAGAAGAAGGCCAGTGATCAATCAATCAATCAATCAATCAATCAATCAATCAATCAATCAATCTATCTATCTATCTATCTATCTATCTATCTATCTATCATTTCTTTTCTACTTGATGTATCAAATATATAGCTGTTAAAATGAACTGTAGAACTTTTGACAGCAATATTTAAAAAGCCAGCATTTCCTGTACACCAGTCTCCATTTGATTTAACCATCCATCCATCAATCAATAGGTTATTATTCGGTTGCAGACTTTAAGGCACCCCATCATCGGCTCATTTTTACAGTTGCTGGCTAAACAAATACACATCCTGAAAATAGCCATCTACTCTCCAACCCAAACTGCATAGAAACAGTGACCAGGTTGGACAATTAGATCAGACATCTGGAGAGGTGACACAGCTGGGCTAACAACCATTCAAATCACATCCGATTTGATGAACTATTTTTAATTAAGCATAACACATGAAAAATAACATTTTTAGTTAAAGATGGCACAGTTGTTAGTGCTGATACCTCAAAGTTTCAGAGATGTAGAATCAGCTGCCATTTTTTAATTGCTTTTAGTTATAGTGTTGATATTGTGTTTTACTTGGAATTTAAAGTTTCTGCATAATTCAGTCGCTGTCTATTTTCTATATCCATTTTCATTCCATTAAAGGAGTCAAAGTGAGAGCTGAAGCTTATTCTCAAGAACAATGGAGATTAAACAGAATCTTGGTTTGGAACTCACCTACCATCAGGGCACACGCATACACATGAAATACTTTCAATTGCTTCCCTACCTTCTAGTTTAACAAGCACTGTACAGTTTTCATCTTTAGATGTACACCAGGAAGACTGGGTATGAATCTTTTTTATAATTTTGTTCTGCTCTTAAGTAGTTGTACAGCCCATTATGTATAATCTCTTGTTGCTGATCCGATCCTAAGGATTAAATGACTTTGTTAACAAGTACACTTGGTTGTAGTGTAATTTAACTTCCCATCGATGACAGAAATGCCTGTATTCAAAACATCAAAATGTCCCCAGGCAAGACGGGCAATAGTGCCACTAGCATTTTGTAAGTCTTTGCCATATTTCCAGGGGTTTTAAATGCTGTCCACATACCCACACTGAAAAATTGAGTAAAAAGCTTAATATCTGATGTTCTCCTTCATAGCCCTTAAGGAAAATGTCATCAACTTATGGTGACTGAATTCAAGAAAACATAGGAAAGACATCGCAGATTAGCTGAAAATGTCACTCTGTACCAACATCTGGCAGTGTGAAAACTTTTCTTTTCCTTTTCAATGATTGTTATCTGTAGTAGAAAATTGTTACTAGATATTTTTGTTAGTGTACTGTAAATGAAACTTGTAACTTAAAGACATATTTAATACACTGCCTCACATAAGCAGGTGGAGGAGTGGTGGCTCTGAGGCTAGGGCTGTGTACTGGCAATCAGAAAGTTGCCAGTTTGAAAACAGTAAACGGCAGAAGTTACTCTACTCTGTTGGTCCCTTGAGCAGCAGGGTCCTTAACCTGCAATTGCCTTATCCTGGGTATGATGTTAACCTGCATCTAGCTGTGCAAGCAGGTCCTCCAACTTGCAGGGAAAACTTGGAAGCTGGTCGCAGAACTGGCACTCTAGCCACCATAAGAAAAAGAAAAACGTCACACTGTGTGGTGCTGAGGTGTGACCCATTGTACAGCTGCACTCGGGTCCCAATGATGGTGGGTCGTCATATGGTCATATGGTGGGTGTGGCAACATGCTGTATCAGCTCATGCTCCTAACCTCTCTCACATAAGTAGCACAAAATGGTAGCTGGAATACTTCACTGATATAGCATGCCTTGTTATAAAGAGCCATGTGTAAGATAATGAAACAAAAACAGAGTCAAAAGGGAGAGAATGGCTACATGCACTGAAGCAAGCAAGCAAACAAAAATATGTATGTCAGTATAAGTATAAATTAATATTCAGAACTGAGAGTATACTGTGTGTATTATGTGGAAAGGTTATTATGTTTCATCAGTTTCTGTTGGATAGCTCCCACCATCTATTACATTTTTCTCACATGCAGAATTCTTTCATACTGCTCTTTTCTCTTCTGCATTCCACATATTGTAGGTTGCATGTTATGTCCATTGATGACATTGAATTAGCCAAGGATGAGTGAGCATGGGTATGTGCTGAAATGGCTTCTGCAATGAGCCCACACTCACTTTCACCCAGTGCTGTTGGTATGGGCTAGATATGACCCTGAGCAAGAAAATAAATGCATTCTTTGCATTTCAACATATTTGAGATTCAAAATTGATTCAAGTTTTAATCAGTACAAACATTTAGTGGCTTGTTGTCTTTATTTGGCTCTGTAGGGAATTTGATTATGAAGTTTATACTTACACATTTAATTATAAGAAACACTTTCAGTGAATATTGCTATATTATGTAAATTAGCTCTTCATGAAAACTGAATGAAATGGCCTCTGAAGAAATGTTCTTGCACTAACCAATACTAAATAATTGCAGTATATAGCTACTAGAAGGAGCTCATTGCTCTTCTGTTAGGTGGCGATGCTCCGGTTAACACTGCTACCATATGTTTTTACCCTCCTTGATTCAAATCTCACTCTCAGTTGATGTCCATGTGGGTTTTGTACATTTTCCTCATGTCTACATTGGTTTTCCTCTGTGCAATCTAATTTCCATCCCACATATTTAAAGATGTTTGTTATCTGAATTGGTAATTCAAAAATGGTCCTGCATGGATGAGTGTGTAAATGGGCACTTCCTGGATCTTTTCCTATGTTTCTTGTCTTGCTTCCAAATTTTCTATTGAAATTAAGCTTAATTGAGGATGTTATTTAATTGTAGCTTCTGAAAGTCTCAGTTACTTGACAGTTTATGCCTTTCTTGTATTATTTTGTCTTTTGCACTCTAACCTGAATCACAACTTTGAATAGCGTATATTCACCTACCATGCTTGGAGTAGGAAAGACTTAGCATATAGAAATGACATAAAAACAGGTGAGTACAAAGTTTAATTAGAAAAAGTCACCTGATATTTAAAAGTACCCATCACAAGTTACAAAATAAAAAAATAACATATTTCATTGTCAGCATATAGCACAGTTTTCATTAAGAGTTTATTGCATTGGTCCATTTTCCCAAGTCAAACAATAGTTATTGGTGTCACTCTGAGTGTAGGACAATAAGCTAAAACAATCAGTGGTAGTACAGACATGACATAGGGAGTTGTTGAAAATAAAAAAGTGAGTGTAGGAGACAATCAAAAGGCAATGTTGGCTGTTTGCTGCAATGACTTATGGACCCACATTGGCATGTAAATTAAAGATAAGATGGAACCAACAGACTTTTCATATAAAAGCTTGCTTCTTGAATGGCAGCATCATTGTTGACAATAAGGTCGATCATGATGGTGGACTTCTGGTTATGTGTCTTCTTATATAGGTCCTGGGACAAATGGTTTTAGTCCAGCACTGTGAGGTGGGAGTATTGTCATTCATCATAAAAGTCATCCTTCAATCTTAGGGAAACAAAAGCGGTATAGTTAAGAAAGGTGTAACAAACTGATTCTTTACCATACCTTCTGTCTCAGAATCAAGCACCTGTTCCTACAGATTCCATGTGTGACAAGACATACATCCAACATTAATGTGATACAATGCCACAAGGTTCTATGAAAATAATGAGCATGAGTTTTTGTGGCCCTTTACAAAAAGACCCTTGCAATTCCACCAGTTATTGCCTGCACACTTCTAATACACAATTAATATTATTTCCTGCTTTTCTTTCTGTATAAACATCTGGAACTTACATGCACCTAATTAAATCTTTGTCAAGAAGTAATAAATATGTATACTTTGTCTTGATTGCACTAATAAATTTTGTAAAGTATATAGACTAAAAAAAACTGGGGTAACATAAGGTATGGCAATTAAAAGAAAAGCTTAGATAGAACTCAAGAAGAGGAACATTAAAACTCCCAATAAACATTTTTTTAAAAACCTATTGGGATTACCTGTCATTTTGAATAAGCAAACACCAAACCTAGCTAGCCTAGGATAAATGGATATACACCACCTCCCATTGGTGCTTAACATTCCCAGTCACTCCAGCTTCCTGTTCTTTGACCAGTAAGACTATACTGGATAGGGCGACAGTGACACAAAGCATACAAGAATGAGAAGGTACTAACAGCTAATACTAATACTAACAGCCAGTCATAATGATTACCACCATCTTATTTATTACAAATGACTGATCACATTCCCAATAATGTACTGGTTAGGCCCACTTCCAGACTGGCCCCTGCATGAGAGTGAGTGGGTGTGTGTACGTGTGTGTGTATATAAATGGGACTTCTGATATAATGGCAACCTTTCTTGAGCTGCAACCCACTTTTTTATGTGTGTCTTACCCTTGTTGAATTGTTTGCGGTCACTGAGGATGGTTGACTCCCTTGGTGAATCAAACGTGATCCTAAATTGGATTAGGCAAGTTTGAATCTTTAATACTGTATTACTTACAGACATTTCTACTACTGTATGCCAAAAGCTAAATATGCAGCCGTAATTAAGTGAGTGCCAGGCTAAAATGAAAGGTCTTTTGTCTGAATTTAAATACTCCGACGAATATGGCATCCCTTACAACTGAAGTCTGTTTACTGCTGGAAAAAATAAGTCTTAGATAAAGTAAAAATATGAATATTAAAGGACTTAAAGTAATCACATTTAATATTAAATGTTTGTGCATATACAGCAAAACCAGCATTCAGGTCCTAGGTGTTTAAAATTAACTCTAACTTGTTAAGTTGTGGGGTACTGGTGCCTATCCTAGCAGGACTGGAGTGAAGCACACATTTAACTCTGCAGGGGATGCTCTCACTAATCATATGCCAGTTATCTCAACATGCTTTTTTTATAGTGTAGGGGGAAAACTGGAATTCCAGAAGAAAAATAACCCACACGGACATGGAAACACGTACAAACTACACTCAAAATGTGACCAGAATAGGAAGCTAAGAAGCTGCAGCTCTAATCCCTGTATGACTGATAGGTGACCAAGCCAAGTTCCTGTTGATGATAACCAAGAAGGTAAAGTTGCTTTGGCAAAAGAAAAAAAAAAGTTGGCAATGAAAAAAAATTCTTATATAACAGATTTCTGTTAATTTGGTAGGGAAGATTGATATTGCTAAGGCCCCCTGAATCAATAGATCTAAACTTCTTCATTTTAACAATACAGACTGGTGATGGCGGTGTTATTGTTTGAGTTGTGTTTTTATAAAACATACTGGAATCCCTAATATGAAGAGAGCAACATGTTTGAATGTTATCTATACTAATAAAAGGCAAAGCCCTCACTGACTCACTGACTGACTCACTCACTGACTCTTCACTAATTTTCCAACTTCCCGTGTAGGTAGAAGGCTGAAATTTGGCAGGCTCATTCCTTACAGCTTACTTACAAAAGTTAGGCAGGTTTCATTTCAAAATATTACGTGTAACGGTCATAACTGGAACCTACTTACGTACATATATACGGCCATAGCCTGCAGCTCGGTCGCCATGTGAGGCGGAGTTGCGTCCCTCATTGTCACGCCTCCCACGTAATTGAGTGCCTGCCCATATAAGGGCATCCGTAAGCAGCAATCCAATAGACACGCTGCCGCTAAATATTCGCGGGTGAAGGACTGTGCTTATGCAAACGAAGATGAGATGGTCAAGGATAGACTAGTGTTTGGCACAAACTCAGCGAAAGTGCGAGAGAAACTTTTAAGTGGTGGGTCTTAGCTAACATTAAATAAAGCCGTGGACATTGCAAGATTGCACGAGATAGCACAAGCACAGCTGAGAACCTTCGATGCATGTACTCCGAGTGGCTCACGTGAACTGACTGTGAACGCTGTACGCAGAGAACAAGGAAGAGCTCCAAAGAGCACTGAACAAAAAACTCATTACACAATTGAGAAGGCAGCAAAAAAATATGAAGCGAGTGACACATAAAAGCATATTCATAAGTGCAGCTACTGCGGAAACAAAGCACGGTGTAAATTTAAAGTTTAAACTAAGTTCATAGACACGCTGCTGCTGGCATTTGTCATGCCTATGATGAATACGATATTCACGAGATACAAGGTTAATGAGAAGACGCAGGGTATAAATGAGACTTTTGATCACTTTGTAATGGAGTTAAAATAGATGGTGAAGGACTGTGCTTATGCAAACGAAGATGAGATGGTCAGGGATAGAATAGTGTTTGGCACAAACTCAGCAAAAGTGCGAGAGAAACTTTTAAGTGCCGGGTCTGAGCTAACATTAAATAAAGCCGTGGACATCGCAAGATCGCACGAGATAGCACAATCACAGCTGAGAACCTTCGATGCATGTACTCCAAGTGGCTCACGTGAACTGACTGTGAATGCAGTATGCACACAAAAAGCAAGACTTCCAAAGAGCGCTGAACAAAAAACGCATTACACAATTGAGAAGGCAGCCAAAGAATATGAAGCGTGTGACGCATACAAGCATATTCATAAGTACTGCGGAAACAAAGCAAACGGTGAAAAAGTCAATGTCCAGCTAAAGGAAGACAGTGTAAAAAATGTGGTAAATTGAACCACTTCGCTAAAGTTTGCAGGACTGGGAAAGGTAAACCCATGCATGCAGTGTGTGATGTCTCAGATAAAGAGAAAGACGAGCTGTTTATTGATGAAGTAAGAAAGGAACAACCCTCTGAAGCTGAACAAGCCTTTGTAGACATATCAATAGGAAAGCAAGGTGTAAAGCTTAAGTTTAAATTAAGTTCATAGACACGCTGCCGCTAAATATTCGCAGGCAAATCCACAGATTAATACCGGGAATGGCTGTTAAACATTTTAGATTCATGAGTACCGATTTCGGTAGTGAATACTTCGATGAATGAAATCTGTTATCTTTACAAAGGTTGACAAACACAGAATATAACTTGAACACAACACATCCTCCAAATACGAACCTGATTGAAAGAAATAATGATAATCAAATCCTTGATGACAGCAACACTCATAACAGTCACAAAACAATTACATTGACAATCATGTTACAATATTTTTAAAATGTTTCCTTTTCTTTTTCATAACTTCTTTAACACACTACTTCTCCACTGCGAAGCGCGGGTATTTCGCTAGTCTATACTAATAAAAGGCAAAGCCCTCACTGACTGACTCACTGACTCACTCATCACTAATTCTCCAACTTCCCATGTAGATAGAAGGCTGAAATTTGGCAGGCTTATTCCTTACAGTTTACTTACAAAAGTTAAGCAGGTTTCATTTCGAAATTCTACACGTAGCTGTCATAACAGTCGACAACGTCCGCCATGTTGAACTTTCTTATTTATGGCCCCATTTTCACGAAACTTGGTAGGCGGCTTCCCTGCGCTAACCAAAACTGATGTACGTACTTATTTTGGTGGTATGATGCCACTGTCGTCCGCCATATTGAACTTTCCAACATCACTAATTCTCCAACTTGTCATGTAGGTAGAAGGATGAAATTTGGCAGGCTCATTCCTTATAGCTTACTTACAAAAGTTAAGCAGGTTTCATTTCGAAATTCTACGCGTAACGGTATTAATGGACGACAACGTTCGCCATGTTGAACTTTCTTATTTATGGCCCTATCTTCACGAAATTTTGTAGGTGGCTTTCCTGCACTAACCGAAACCGATGTATGTACTTATTTTAGTGGTATGATGCCACTGTCGGCCGCCATATTGAATTTTCCAACGGTCTTTGTTACTTATGGGCCCATCTTCAAGAAATTTAGTACGTGCGCTCCCAACGCTAACTGAATCCTACTTACATACATATATACATCTATAGCCTGCAGCTTGGTCACCGTGTGAGGCGGTGTTGGGTCCCCCATCCCAGCGCCTCCCACGTTGTTGGCTGCCTGTCTATATAAGGCCATTCGTCGCTCCGGTCTCTACTTCCCTCCCTTGCTTCGCCACGGGATTCACATCTCCCTGCTGATAACTACAGCCTTTTTATTTAATCCACGGCTTCTCCGCTGTTTTATTGTTCATTTATTACAATTATAGTTACTGTGTAGGTATTTTAGACTTACTTTACATTGTTCAGGTACCCATTTCCTTTATCGTTCCAACCGTACCCCCATTAACATGTCTATCGAGGTGATCACCATCGATCAAAGAACTGTCATTTACCGAGTGGTTTCCATGCCCGGAGATGGCACCTGCCTTTTCCATTCTCTTTGTTACATATTGCACGGCCATATCAGGCTCACTCTTGATATCCGGAGGAACATTGTGTCTTATGTATTGAATGACTGGGACAGGTTCAAGGTGTGGACTGATGACGGTACAGGAGATAGCTATACTACACAGGAGTACTAGAAGAATGATGGCTGCCGCTGAATTGTTCGGTTGTCGCTTTCAAGTGTACCGAAATGGCCAAATATTTTACACCTTTCGACAACCGCCAATGCCTCTTAAACATCTTAGATTCACAGGTGACGATTTCAGAAGAGGACACTTGTTGTTTATGAATGTTTAAACTCTCAAAAGCTGGATGTGAAGTTATCGATGAAACCGGTTGTATGCTTACAACGCTTGACAGATGTTGAATGTCACTTCAACACAAGTCCTGCAAATACTGTCGTAATTGAAACAAACCATGAAACTCAAATCGATTATGACAGCAGCAATCCAAGCTGTGAGATTTGAAACAAGATTACTGTTCACATGGCCAACTGTACGTTGCATGCTTAAGAGTAAGCTCAGCACACAGCTTGGTCATATTACAACAGGAGGGCCGAACTCAAAATGTGGTATACAAAGAGATCCTTAACAAATAATTATTGGTATATTTTCCCTCAGTTTAAAAGGTTTAATTTTCTTCTTAATAAAAATTTTGCTAGTTAAATATAAAATTGTCTTTGTCAATCACATTTATTTCAATGTGGTTGTGATGCAGCAGTCAGCAGACTAATGTGTTATGTTACAAGACAATGAAAATCCTTCAATGGTTCTTGGAACATGACAGCGAATGAAGCCAATTGTTAGTTCTCAATCCAGCAGTAGGAAGAGATTAATTGAACTGTTCAGTATGAGTGTCCCAAACAAGTTTTTTTTGCATCTAAACAGCATATTGGAGTTGAAACGGTATAGCATTCCTGTTGCACATCAACAACACCAACAACATTCATTTATACAGCACATTTTCATACAACAATGTAACTCAAAGTATTTTACAAGATGAAAAAGAGAAAGTTACAACAAAAAAAAAATGATTAAGATTAGGCAATAACATTCAAGAATTAAGTAAAAACAAAACAAGGTAAGGTCAGGTGGCAGGGAGGACAGAAAGATACAAAACAAAACAAAAAAAAACTGTTACGCTGGGAAAAAAAAAAAGTAAATATGCAGGGGTTCCAAGGGCAAAACAGCACCCAGCTCCCACTGGGCATTCTACCTAACACAAATGTTCTTAAATAAATTGTCTTGATTTTCATGCTTCACATGATAAGATTCTGACAGAGTTGGTCTTGCGGACAGATGAGACACCCACCTTCATTCCATCATCTCATTGTTCATTTGTCATACCTGCATGGATTTGCTGTGTCCTTATCGCAGATCATTTACTTCAGTATAGCTCTGTGATTTGGATGTGATCCACATTACCAGAAGCCATTCTGAAAACAGAAATCAAGATAAATATGCTTCACAGTTTCAAGTCATTAGTGTTAGGAGCCTTTCTCAGCAAGATGGTAAACAATTCTGAACAGGACATGAGTCCAATGTAGGACACGCATACAAGCACTCACACTTATTCATACTGGGGATAATTAAGATTTAATAAACACCCTAAGTGGTACATGTTTGCCTTTGTAGATGGGAACCCAGAATACCTGGAGGAAAACCCACACAAACACAGGGAACCTGTGACTTCACATACATAGCTGTCCAAAGTGGAGGATGACAAATGTGTGAGGTAGCAGCAGTACAAATGTGTCATGTAAACTGTATGTATCAAATTATAACTTGTTGCTAGTGATCCTTAAGAAATAAAAACAACCCTAAGAGGTCAAATGCATCTTGGCAAAGTACAGTCAAATGCAAAAAGAGAAACCTTTCCAAACAAACTAGACAAATATTTCAAAAACTCCAATGCAGGGACAGGAAGGCTTTCACAAAGCTTCTGAGGTGTGATGCACACTTCTAATGGGCTGGTGCCTTTTTAATTCCTACAGTACCTATACCATCCCTAACTGCTACATAAATAGTGTAGACAAGTAACACAATTAAAGGAAGAGCAAGCAGTCTACCATGGGTGGAACCAAGACAAATTCAGATTGTGGGTAGGGCTGATGGGGGAGCATCCTATTGTTAGGTGGCCAAGTAAAGTGGCCATTAGGTGTGTGATTTCTGTCTCCTTGCATTTTTTCATAAATATTTTCAGACCATAAAAAATATTTAGTTAAAAACAGGCTGTTCATTGTAGGACTGATTATCATTTGCTAGTGTTTTTAAAATATTTTGAGGTCTTCAAGGTTTTATGCTCACCATTCTTAATTCCACATAATGTAAACCGTTGCATCAATTGTATTCTTAAAGCCACAAGTTCTCCCTGATTCAGGGAGACTGGTTCATTTTAGTCTTGACTTTCTTCTCTGTGGCTCTTTATCTTAATGTTCTCCTTCTGACTGTGTTTGTCCCCTGCATATTTAAAAACTGATTATAATGTTGCTGTCCATCATTTTTATCTTCAAGATCTTAATATTTTTTGTTACTGCAGCTGCATTTCTGCTGTTGATCTTTCAAAATGCTACCGTGCTTTCCAGATGTGGTTCATTATTGTTCACAACCTTTTCTGCATGCAATTAAATGTTGTTTAGGGAACAGAGTGCCCAGACGGCAAATGATGAGCCGGTGTTTAGAGAGAGAGAGAAAAAAAGAACCTTCATAACTCATTGAATTCCTTCTTTATTAATCCCTTCTGCCATATGCAGTACCTGGTTAGCCCACACTGATGATTTTAGAAGACTTAAACTTTTTACAACTTTTGAATGTCTTCTGTTTTCATTTATCTTTTTGCTGCTAAGTGTTGGTATTCTCAACACAAATATGAGTAGAGTTGCACAGTGACCTTAAAAAAGGCAAATATAAATTTGTTACATTTTAAATTAAAGATGATGGGGATGTGGTTAGTGCAGCCATAGAGTCTTCAGCTCTCAAGCTGATCTTTGCCCGTGTGGATTTTTCATGTTTTACCTGTGTTGAATTCTCTCTAGGCATACTGCAGTAATAATGGTCAATGATGATGGTCGATTGGTAACTGTGATTTGGCCCACTATAGGTAGTGTCAGAGATAGCTGGGGTGGCAACCCGGCCGGGACACCCAGAAGGACTGGAGGAGGGCTTGCGCCTGCCCCAGACCATGTGGGGGAGACCGCCCTGGTACCTTTGGGGGTCGCGGGTACAGAGCTTTGAAGCTCAACCCTGTAGGGGCCTGTGGTCACCGGCAGGGGCTGCCCAATGCCTTGGGAGCCCTGGACCTCAGCACTTCCGCCACACCCATTAGTGCTGGGAGGAAGAGGAGAAGGGACACCTGGAGTGCTTCCAGGGATGCAACCGGCACTTCCGCCACACTGGGGAGTGCCGGTGGAAGATTGCCAGGAAGCACCTGGAGCACATCCGGGTGTGTATAAAAAGGGGCCACCTCCCTTCATTCAGTGGCTAGAGTCGGGTGGAAGATGGACGAGGTCTGGAGGAGAGACAAGGAGACGGCCTGAAGGAAAAAGGCATTGTGTTTTGACCAGGACTTTGGGGACTTCAGGGGTTTAGTGTGCATTTTGTGTAAATAGTAGTGTAAATAAACATTTTGTGGGTGACATGAATGTGTCTGCCTGTCTGTGTCAGCCTCCACAATGGTATCCCAGGCATAGGGGCGCCCCCTGGCGGTGACCACGGGCCCCTACAGGGCCCCCAAAGGTACCAGGGTGGTCGCCCCCACATGGTCTGGGGAAGGCGCAAGCCCTCCTCCAGTCCTCCTGGGCGTCCTTGCCGGGTTGCCACCCCAGCCATCTCTGACAGTGGGTAAAACTGCCATGCTATGGACTGGCATCCCATCCACATATTCAGTGCTGTGGGATAGGCTTCAGTTTCAGTTGTTTAATGGTAAAAAGCCATTTTGGAGAATAAATTGATTAATTGAACATGTATTCAAAACATTATTTGATAACTAAAGACTTAATATAAAATGCTTCATATTTTGGAAGTGTCCAATGACCATTGATATATCATTTAGTGAACTGCAGTTAACTCAATTTCAGTAGCATCTGGCAGTGCTGTAAGTCACTGGTTCTCAACCTGTGGGGCGGGCTTCCCTAGGGGGGCATGAAGTAACAAAAAGGGGGGCGCGAAGATGAGGAAAAAAAGAAAACAAGAATTAAAATATGAAAAATACGTCTATTGACAAATTAACTTAAACTACATTCTGATACTAGAAAAATAAATATAGAGTTAGATAAATGTCGATAAAAGTTAAGTAGGTATAATAAAATATGCATCTATGACATATCATTAATTAAAAAAGAACAAATTGGTATTAGTGGGCTCCTTTCAAAAAAACGTTAGGGGGGCGCAATTAAAACTGTTTTGAAAACTCGGGTCGCAAATACTTAAAAGGTTGAGAAACGCTGCTGTAAGTAAAAATGGGGCACCATTGTAGACACACTCAAACATACACACTCAAACACATGCCAGTTATCTTCACATGCACATCTTAGAGCTAGGAAAGAAAAAAAAAAACTGGACATGGATTTTCTGCTGTAAAATTCAGTTGCATACCGTGCATCACTGAAAATGCTGAATATTCCAATGGCATTCAAATATAACAGAAAAACTGAGATTTAAATATGCTTAGGCACTGTTTGAAATTGCCCTGCGGTGGGCTAGCTCCCTGCCCGGGGTTTGTTCCTGCCTTGCACCCTGTGCTGGCTGGGATTGGCTCCAGCAGACCCCCGTGGCCCTATGTTAGGATGTAGTGGGTTGGATGATGACTGACTGACTGACTGTTTGAAATTAAAGATAATTTTTCTTAATTTTTTTCCTTGGAGTATGATGGTTCAGGTGGTAGAATTTCATTCCATGGTTTGGTCCATTGTGGTTCTCCAATATTCTGGTTCATTTCCAGATTCGTTCCTCAGTTCAGTGATTTGCTACTACACTGATGGCCCCAATTTAGATGTGTTTGTACCAGTGTGCTTATTGATATGTTAACATCTATGCAAATATAACAACGAAACAAACAATCCATAGTAACTGAAAATCAATCAAAGTTATGGATGCTAATGGATTACTCATCATTAATGGAAGCTGAGCCATCCAAGATGTCATGATTCTACTGTACTTGATTGACATGCAGACAAAACTGAGGCATCATCACACAGAAGTTACTTATGGAAAACATCCTTCCATCCATTCATAAATGTTCTTACCTACTTATCCAGCTCAGGGTCCATGAGCACTGGATGCATGTGAGGACCACACCAGGATGTTGCACTAGTCCTTTGCAGGAGATAGTCACACACACATTGTCACAAAGAGTGACTTCAAAGTAACCAATTTACTTGACATACATATCATTGAGGTGAAATCTGGAATACTGGAACTGCAATGGAACAGATATAACCATTTTGATTTCAAGAAATGTTATTTACACAGTGTATCCTCCACACATTTGTGTGGGTAAATGCCACATTCCCCTGAAGGTGCTGGTTAGGTTAACTGCCAACACCAAACTAATTACAGTATGAGTGCTGTGATGAAAATGTGCTTAAGAGGGATCTGTGATGGAGTACTACATTGTCCAGTGCTGTGTCAATAAACTTCACCTCCCTGTGACTTTAAATTGGTTTAAACAGGTTTGTGAATGAGATGAGATGAATATTGTAATGGTGTTCAACAGATGAGAATGCTAACATAAAAGACAACATCACCAACCAAACAACAGAAGACGTTCAGTTCAGTTTTGAGGCACCTGTTTGGAGGCATGCCTTTAAGCGTGTACGCTGGGACCTCAAGTTTGAAACTGATCTTGGTTTGAATAATATTTGCAAAGTTTCCTTATAAAAATTATGTAATATTCCTTAAATAATCATATTTCACATCGCAAGCTAAGCAATTGTGAGGTTCACAGGATGTGGACTGCCTTCTGTGCATTTTACCCATATTCTCCTCTTTTTATTATTTGTTAAGAAGAATGTCTTTTTCTGATATCCCAGGTTGAGTGGGTCTGATGTAGAAGTGTGTACATTTTCATTGTGAGGAAATGGTGTGCCATTCCAGAGCTGTTTTCTACTACTTGCTCCTTGATGGGTCATATGTCTCAATCTAGACCAGCTTTTCCCTATACAGCATGGTACCGCTGCTAATGCTCTTTCATCCATTCAAAGTCTTGACTTTGAATTAACCATCTTATTATTATCCATGCAGAATACAAACATTCTCCCTGTAATTATGTGGGTTTTCCTCAAAGACAAGTAAGTCAGGTTGGTTTATTTGTTTGTTTGTGTGAGTTGGTTCATTTGTGGCAGGGCACCAAGTCCTGGGAAGGTTTCTGCAGTTATGTCTGATGCTGCTACCTGGATAGACTCCAGCTCCTCTTCACTTTGAAATGGATTAAGTGGGTTCAGTACTTAGATGGACTGTTTACTTGACTAGCCAATCAGTTGGTTAATTAATTTTGTAGTATTTAGCTCCACTGCCTCACAAGTCTTGGAGATGGAGCTTATGCCCCACCCATTTTCTTAACGTGAGTGCATACTCTGGTTGTTCTTTCAAATCAAAAAGGTATGTGTTAGGTTAACTGGTGGTTCCAAAATTGTCTAGTGTATCTGTGTGTGTCTTCAAATGTACTGAAATCTTCATCAAGAGTACATTTCAGATTCACACTAGGTTCCACCAAGAAGCCTCTGCTCCACTGTGATCCCTTCATTGTAATAATCCTAAAAGATAATGAGTGCTGGAAAAAATACATGATAAATAAATATATTTGGAAAAATATTGTTTGTAAAAAGGATAAATGGAAGGGAATCATTACACGAATGCACACAAATATATGAGAAAGTGCATCAAAAATGGCCTTGCGTGACAGCAGTGAGTAGCTGTCCCCTTGTGTTTAATAACTCACTCACCTATAAATCCATTTTCTGAACCATTGTTTTCCTAGGCAGGCTTGTAGAATGCTTGGCTTTTACTTGTTTTAAAGCATTTCACATTCTTCTACTACAAATACAAAGAATTCCAATAGGACTGAATATATAAGATTTATATAGTTTCTAAAGATATTGTTCAGATTGGAGCAAGCCTTCTTGGATGTCTATCTCCACTGCACTGTATGCTCCAAATGTAAGAACTTGATAAATTTGCTTGAGACACACTTTAATAGAAGTCGTAAAAGCTCCTATCAAGTGTAAAACCTCGTTTTTTAATCTTTTTCGAAACCAACAATTAGTGGTATCGTTCTGCTAACCATTTTGCTTGAGTGAAATGTCTGCAATCCATCAAGGCACATGGTGGTTCACCCCCTGTGTCTACATGCATTTTTTTCATTTTATTATAAGATTCACAATGTAAAATACAATTGAATTTTCTGTAGATCTTTTTTATATTATTTTTTGAGTGGGAAAAAATGATGTTTTCTTTGGCAAGTCGTGTATTTTTTCAATATACTAATCTTTAAACAGACAATGGGGTGTGAGGGGGGGTTTACAGCAACAGCCGAAAAGCTGATATTTATTTTCTAAAACTTGGAAAAGAGGTCCGCTGTGCACACAAGACCCGTAGGCTCTGCCAGACGTCCCATGCAGCACGCAGGGACAGGGCTCTCACGTGAATGGAAGCAATTAGATTGGAACAAAGGGATGGAATTAAACTAAAGAGGAAATGTTGAAAACACGAGTTTGGTAAATGACCTCATAAACACCCCTCCCCCCGACTTCACTTGGCTGCTGGCTTGTTTCATCTGGGATTCATATGTGAACCCCCCGTCCTAGAACTATTTCCTTTTTCAATTTCCAGGGGAAGTTGTTAAATGGATCCTGAACCAAACAAACTCATTCTTTCACTTGGGTTATACATAACTCCCAGGGCCTTCAATGCTGTCCGTGCTGACAGATGGGATTGTGTTGTGGTGCACTGAAATCCTAAGTGCAGCCGGCTGAAAAGGTCCAGGAATCAGGATAAGGAGCTGGCTGGGCTACCTCTTGCTGTCATACAATAACATGTTGTAGCAATTTCCACAGCGAGAGTCTACTTTGTTGTCAGCCTGTGAAGCCAGAGGTGGTAAAGTTGACATGGTTTTAAGGTCTCATAAGGACATCAATCTCCTCAAAAGACTAATTTCAGAATTTAACTCCACAGTTTGACAGATCTGCCTCTAGCTTTGAAGTGACGTCCCAGCTTTGGTTATAACTGAGGACCTATGCTGCACTTATGTTTATGATGGTGAGTTTGTTTTCAGGAGAATCCCAGTTGCTCTAGAGGCATGATGAAGACCCGCTGATGCTGCTGTTTCTGCCACTTTTTCTAATTCCAGCCTCACATAGTAATTAATTCATTACATTTACATATTATTTTTCTAACTTACTCCACCACCAATGTGTAGCATCCACTTGGATGATGTGGCAGTAGCCATTCTTGTGCCAGTATGCTTAACATACATTAGCTTTTAGGTGGTGAAGAAGTGAGAGAGGTAGTTCGCCAATAAGGGGTAGGGAATGATTAGGAGGTCAGGATGACTCGGCTGCTGTGGGCAGTTTAGCCAGGACATCGGAGGGCATCCTACTCTTTTCAACAGACATCTAGGTATCCTTTGTGACCACAGAGAGTATGCATCTTGATTTTATGTCTATTCAGAAGGATCAAGGCAGCTTTTAGAACTCAGTGTCCTAGTCTCCCCATCACTGCACTGGGGAACTGGGATCCACACATGGACCACAGGGTAAGTGCCCCGATTTCCTCACCAACGCCTCCTCCAGCAAGAACCTAAGTTTTTTTCCTAGATGGTCTCTCATCAAAGTACTGACCAGGCCCAAACATGTTTAGCTTTAGGTGGATTATTTGTCCTGAGGTGCAGGTGGTAAGGCTGCTGGTGAGATCACCAACCCTCCTTGTGATCTGAACTAGCACTGGTCCAATAACAGTAGTTCTGTTACAGAAGTTCAGGCCCTACATCTATTTAATTGTATCTGAATGAATACTGACTAAACTAAACCTTTTTTGTTCAACTGTCCAAGTTTTCCTTAGTATAATTATGATTGAAAATGGATATGAAGTGCACTGACAGGCTAGATTCTTGACCATTTTGAGTGTTTTACCACTTCCATCAACTCTTCATAATTGTGAGAATATCAGCCCAGATGTGCATTGTAAATTAAGTTGGCAGTTACCTGCTTAATGATAAGGTTGACAGATCACTATGAAGTTGTTTTCTCAAGTTTTTTTCTTTTATGTGGCATCTGTTACACTTTCCATCCATCTGTTGATTTCCTGTACTTAATTTATCCAGTAATACATTAAATGTTTTATAATGTGGTGCAGTGGTTAGTGCTGCTGCTTCACATCTTCAGCGTTCTGAGCTTGACTCCCATGCCAGTCTGTGTCTAGGTAGCGTACATACCCTTTCCACATGTCTGTGCCAGATTTTCTCCATGTACTTCACTTTTCCTTCCATCAGAACAGTTAAAAAATTGAAACGAGTTGGCACAATTGTAAACCGGAATCATACTGTAGTTTAAAAAAAAATGACGAAGAATGGTTTTTGCTCAATTTATTTTAACATGTCTTGAACAGTGACTTTAACTTGTTACCATCAAATCGAAGATATATGGTCCCATGATTTAGTAGGGTTAGGCCGAGGAACTCCTGTGTGCATCAGTTAGCCATTAAACTAAATATGGAAATTAACTCAGTTCAAATTTATGTGAAATACTGTGTTTTGTGATGGTAAGGAGGAGGAGAAAGTTGGGAGCATTTACTGATACAGCGCGTTGCTGCACTCACCACACGACGAACCACCTCATGATCCAAATTATGACCTGAGGTCAGCCATGCAACAGGTGACACCTCAGAACTACAAATGTAGTGGAACAGTGTGAGTTTTTTTTTTTTTTTTATTGGTTGAAGTGCCAATTTTGCCATCAACCCCCAGGTTTTCTCTGCAAGTAAGTGCCATGTTAAATGTATGTATCCTTTGTTTTAATTTATTTGAGTTATTTGGGTGGTGCTGCAGATGGAATTCCTGTCATGCAAGGAAAATTTCAGACTTGTTTGATAATAAAGTGTTATTATCATTATCATCATGGGAGGGTGGTACAGTAGTTAGTGCTGCTGCCTCACAGATTGTAGGTTGAGATGCCAGTCTGTTCATTTCCTGAGTGCAGTTGGCATCTTCTCTCCATACTTGTGTGGTAATAAGCATCAAAAATTGACATTATCTTGAACTAAACAACCTTTGATCAAATTTTCTTAAAAGATTTCAATTTTGTTTGTAATTAATTTGCAGTAATTGCTTATGGACTAAATCATAATTTTGTATAAACTGTTAAACCTGGGCTCAGCTGTACTAGTGAAGTATTAGAACTACAGTATTGGTATATCTGTGCTCTCATGATAAAATTATTAGCAAAATATTCTCATACTGTCAACTTTGGCGGTGATGAAAATGGTTAGCAAAGCAGATAGCATTCAAACATAGAAACTGCATGGGTTTTATTTAAAACAATAAGCGCTTTGAAGCTGATTTCCGAAATGATTTCTCTGCAGAAGTCTGCTGTGCATTTATTTTTGCTATGGCTGTCATGTATAAGAAACTGATGTTATACCGTTGACATCACTGTGACAAACACACTTGGCTGAAAAGTTTTGAATATTCAAAAGAGTGAAAAAAACTTAATTACTATTTTCTCTCTGTTTTTTTTATTCCCTCAACATTCACAACGTGGAAAGGTTGCTTCTCAGAAGGCTTGCTTGAATTGCTGCCTTTGGCAATATGCATCATTTATAATTAATTTTTATGTGGTTGTTTCACAAGGATTACTCACCTACAAACAACTTCACCACAAATAATCCTGAGCCCAAAAGCGTTTCTGAATTTATAGTGTTTTTCTTCCTCTTGATTTTGACTAAAATTCTGTATACATCCTTTCGGTAAGCCTGACAAGTGTTAAATCTGACTTGTCTGCACATACCCAGATAAAGAATGGGATGTGATCAGTGACACATAAAAGTTTTTTCAGGCTTCTCTCTAAAAGGTGAACATTGGTGTAGGGAGAAGACCTTGTTAAAATACAGACCTTTTATTATTCAGCAAATGCAGTATGTCTCTTATTTCTGCATTCTGAGGTGAATGCACATCATTGCTTGTTACCTGTTAGGAATTAGATCCATTTCACTACCTCATATCTCTCAGAAACCAGTCTTGACACTTCCATCATTTTCAAATACCTTTCTCAGGGGCGATACTCTCCAAGAAATATGCTTTGTAGATCTGTATCCTGCCACCTGGTGTTTTTAGGCACCATTTAGTTAAATGTAGCCATTGGTTAACATATTTTCTTTTTGTTTCAGGTTGCTTAAAAACACAGGGATGCTCTCTGATCATCCCCTCCTGAGCAAAACCATCTAGAGAGCTTGTCAAGCAGCTAATTAGGATCTCAGTGGGCAGACGCTGTTCCTCTGTGTCCAGAAGCGCTCCTCAAAGTCTCTCATTAGCAGCACAGTAGCTTGAGAATGCCGGTCTTCCTTGAGCTAGGCCATGGGGGCCTGCACTGAATGAAGATCACAGACTTGATCGTTTGAAGGACATCTAGTTTGGGAAGCAAACTTTCTCAGTCGGCCTTCAGCTCTGTCTGTTGCCTCCAAACTGCCCTGGCAGCGGTGGATTGGATTTACATCACTAGTATTCAGGACAAAGGGGGAAACATTGGAGCTCAGGCAAGGCCAGGGGTTAAAAATAGCAGTTCCTCACTCTAATCAGCAGTGACATGTGTCAGAGTGTCTCATGGACAGACCTGTGACGAGTGTCCTGATCAGTTACAATCCTGCGGCCGGCACTTTTCACAAGTCACAAACTGATTACTTCATGGAAGGTGGTGGTGTTATCTCCCGCGGCTCATGATGTCTCTACTATGTACCTCTCTCTCAAACTTGGAGGCAAATAAAAGCCTCACCACAGCCAACCATTCTTTCATTAACAGGGAGAGAGTTACTGGCTTGATTTACTGCAAGCAATTTTTTAAACAGAAATGCCAAATGGCTATCCACAATCTGAAAGTTGCTGGCATTTCTTTTGTTTCTTGACATTCTGTAATTTGTATTGAAATTTTCCTTCAAGGATTCTGTCTTAATGGACGTAATTTAGAAACCGGCAAAAGGATCTGTCACCTTACTTTGAATTCATTTCTGGCACCAGCGTATGTCCCTCCCAAAGTATCATTTACTGTAAATTGCTTCAGCCCAATGAGCGATGATGTGACATTAACCTTCCTTGAACCGCGTGCAGGCTTTGTAGGGGGGCAAACTGTCCCCATTAGATCCAATCCTCTACTGTTTGTAATGTCTAACTCTGGGAAAAATGAGTCTCTCGTTTGATGTGGTTTCTTCAGTTCCTTCCTGACTGCCTTCTTTTTCAGTGATGCTCTCCTGTCAGCTCTTCCTGGGTTTCTAAAAATGTTGCCTTGCTCTTTCAGGATCCTCATTCTTATCAGTGCAGTGAGTGCATCTTGATTTTTTTCTAAGACCCAAAGTTTTTTCATGCTTAAGCCATGTAGAGTCCACAAAAACAAAGCCAAATATTCAAAATGTGTTTTGCATTATATGTAAGCAGTCAAAAAATACCCATTGTGAGGCAAAAGATTTACTGTAAAAGAAACACAACAAAATGTGTCGTACTTCTATTATTGAGAGATAGACTTAAACAAATATTTGATAAAATAACTGATTCTTTTTCAAGCTTTCAAATGTTTTCATTTAGCATGGGGAATACTAATATGTGCCTATTACATTTATTAAAAGTATATTATAGAGATGCAAACATTGAAAACTTTTCATAAGTTGCTGTTTTTGACTCACTTATCAATGCTATTCAGGACTGAATGTTTACTATTTTCCTCCATCCATTTTCTAACCAGTTCATTCAGATCAGGGAAGCTGTTGCATATTATTTATATTTTTAATCACAATATTCCATAGATAGATAGATAGACAGATAGATAGATAGATAGAGCACTGCTGCCTCGCAGTTAGGAGACCCAGGTTCGCTTCCCAGGTCCTCCCTGCGTGGAGTTTTCATGTTCTCCCCATGTCTGCGTGGGTTTCCTCTGGGTACTCCGGTTTCCTCCCACAGTCCAAAGACATGCAGGTTAGGTACATTGGTTGATTCTAGTTTGTCTCTATTGTGTGCTTGGTGTGTTTGTGTGAGCACGCCCTGCCGTGGGCTGGTGTCCTTCCTGGGGTATGTTTCCTGCCTTGCGCCCTGTGCTAGC
The DNA here is from genome assembly GCF_016835505.1 of Polypterus senegalus. NCBI lineage: Eukaryota > Metazoa > Chordata > Cladistia > Polypteriformes > Polypteridae > Polypterus > Polypterus senegalus. The sequence goes on from NC_053167.1 coordinate 26,739,513, forward strand.
TGTAATTGGCTCCAGCAGACTCTGTAGTTAGGATATAGCGGGTTGGATAATAGATAGATAGATAGATAGATAGATAGATAGATAGATAGATAGATAGATAGATAGATAGATAGATAGACTTTATTTCTCTCCAAGACAATATTTAGACTTTAAAGAAGCTCAAGAATAAAATAAATATTAAAACAAAACACACAACAACATCTGGCTTGGATAATAAGAGCTGCTGTTAATAACAGATTTGTTGCTGGCAGTAAAATGTGGTCACATCTGTGTTTGTTCCCTTCAATGTTCCCTAGTTAAGATTAAGATTCTGACAAAGAGTCAGAATGATTCATCAATAGAGTGCTGGTAACAAACTGAATCTTCTTTGTTTAAAATTTTCAACAGCGCAGTGGCAAAGTACTGCCTTAAAATTTTTATTAAGAAGAAAATTAAACCTTTTTAAACTATACCAAAAATTATTTGTTAAGGATCTCTTGGTATACCACATTGTGAGTTCGGCCCTCCAGTTGTAATATGACCAAGCTGTGCGCTGAGCTTACTCTTTAGCATGCTACGTACAGTTGGCCATATGTGAACAGTAATCTTGTTTCAAATCTCACAGCTTGGATTGCTGCTGTCATAATCGGTTTGAATTTCATGGTTTGTTTCAATTACGACAGTATTTGCAGGACTTGTGTTGAAGTGACATCTGTCAAGTGTTGTAAGCATACAACCGGTTTCATCGATAACTTCACATCCAGCTTTTGAGAGTTTAAACATTCATAAACATCAAAGTGTCCACTACTGAAATCGTCACCTGTGAATCTAAGATGTTTAAGAGGCATTGGCGGTTGTCCAAAGGTGTAAAATATTTGGCCATTTCGGTACACTTGAAAGCGACAACTGAACAATTCAGCGGCAGCCATCAACTCACATGCAGAACCATAGGTGAAGGACTTAAGCATTTCACTCTTATAGTGCTCCTGTGTAATATAATTATCTCCTGTACCGTCATCAGTCCACACCTTGAACCTGTCCCAGTCATTCAATACATAAGACACAATGTTCCTCCGGAAATCAAGAGTGAGCCTGATATGGCCGTGCAATATATAAAAAAGTGAATGGAAAAGGCAGGTGCCATCTTCGGGCATGGAACCCACTCGGTAACTGACAGTTCTTTGATCGATGGTGATCACCTCGATAGACATGTTAATAGGGGTACAGTTGGAATGATAAAGGAAATTGGTACCTGAACAATGTAAAGTAAGTCTAAAATACCTACACAATATCTATAATCGTAATAAACGAACAATAAAACAGCGGAGAAGCCTTAGATTAAAAAGGCTGTAGTTATCAGCAGGGAGACGTGAATCCCGTGGCAAAGCAAGGAAGGGAATGTAGAGACCGGAGTGATGGACTGCCTTATATATGCAGGCAGCCAACAACGTGGGAGGCATTGGGATGGGGGAACCAACGTTGCCTCACTCAGTGACCAAGCTGCAGGCTATGGACGTATATATGCACGTAAGTAGGATTCAGTTAGCGTTGGGAACCCGCGTACCAAATTTCTTGAAGATGGGCCCATAAGTAACAAAGACCATTGAAAAGTTCAATATGGCGGCCGACAGTGGCATCATACCACCGAAATAAGTACGTACATCGGTTTTGGTTAGCGCAGCGAAGCCACCTACCAAATTTCGTGAAGATGGGGCCATAAATAAGCAAGTTCAACATGGCAAACATTGTCAACAGTTATGATCGTTACGCATAGAATTTTGAAATGAAACCTGCTTAACTTTTGTAAGTATGCTGTAAGGAATGATCCTGCCAAATTTCAGTCTTCTACCAACACCGGAAGTTAGAGAATTAGTGATGTTGGAAAGTTCAATATGGCAGTCAACAGTGGCATTATACCACCGAAATAAGTACGTACATCGGTTTCGGTTAGCGCAGGGAAGCCGCTTACCAGATTTCGTGAAGATGGAGTCAGCCTTCTACCTACATGGGAAGTTGGAGAATTAGTGACGTTGGAAAGTTCAATATGGCGGCTGACAGTGGCGTCATACCATCCAAATAAGTACGTACATCGGTTTCGGTTAGCGCAGGGAAGCCACCTACCAAATTTTGTGAAGATGGGGCCATACATAAGAAAGTTCAACATGGCGGACGTTGTCGACCGTTATCGTCCATTATGACCGTTACGTGTAGAATTTCTAAATGAAACCTGCTTAACTTCTGTAAGTAAGCTGTAAGGAATAAGCCTGCCAAATTTCAGCCTTCTACCTACACGGGAAGTTGGAGAATTAGTGATCAGTGAGTGAGTGAGTGAGTGAGTGAGTGAGTGAGTGAGTGAGTCAGTCAGTCAGTCAGTCAGTCAGTCAGTCAGTGAGGGCTTTTGCCTTTTATTAGTATAGATCATGCAAATTCTAATATAGTTATACTTGGTGTTAAAGTCATGTTTCTCTCCAATATCTGTTTAAATTTAGTCTTCATTTGTCTTATAACAAATATTCATCATGTCCTAAAAAACATTAAAGAACACTAAAGCTCCATCTTTTAGAGTTCGCCTTTGTCACATGTAGTCATTTTGTTGGAACTTTCACTGCACTGCCTGTAGCCAACCTGAATATGGTGACACAATTTCTATCGGGTACCATTAATAATTTTAAGATTAAGATTTTCTCTTATCTTGAAGAGTTTGTGCGCTTGTACATACACATTTTTGTATTTCATTGTAACTAGTATATTTGTAAAATGTATTCAGTCCTCTGACATGAACAATGGGAAGTGCACATTTTAAAACTCATCTGAACTGAATTGAACTGAATGAAACTCAGATGTGGGGACATGTGGTCCTGATTTTTATGAAATAAACTCACTCCTAAAGAAAATATCTAGTATTATCTAAAAAAAAAAAAAAAGAAATCCAAACAGCAAAAATTTTGAAGGTTTGCTCTTCAATTAAAATGCTGTTCCCATCAGTTTCACAGATTTTCACAGAAGCGTTTGCTTGAACAAATTATGTATTACAGTATATAATACCAGTGTGAAGGAAATCATTATTTTGTAAATGAAATAAATGGGAAGTTCCATTATTTTCCAAAGAAGAAAATTAAAAGAAAATAAGCAATTAAGTAATAAGCAAACTAGAGAGGCAATTCAGTAGTGTTCAGCATTGTTAAATTTTCCCAAACTCTTATGAACTGCCCATCGCTGAAAATCAAAATAGTGAGCGGAGCATTGTAAACAGAGAGCTTAAATAGCAGACCACAGGCAGAAACTGGTGAAAATATATGTATGTAAAAGAACACAACGCTCAATTGGAAGGAAAAACCCAAAAACCGAGGATAGTTTTTTTTTTTAAAGATTAAGCTCACGAGTCCCTGCTTTACATGAGAAAAAGCTGTTTTCTCTTTTGCAGAAGTTTGAGTCTCTGAAATATGAGAGGGCATAACATTTGCTGGCAGTTTTTCTTTTCATCTTGCACAAGATTTTCATGTGCCACAATATTACATTTTCACTATTATATAACTCAGGACACAACTTAAAAATATCCTCTGCCAGTTTTTTTGACCTAGCAGGGAATGAGCATTGATTTCAAAACATCTGCTGCTCGTATTGTAGTTTCAGTTTTTCAGAGCCTTGCACAAGGTTGTAATGCATGAATGTGAACCCTGAGTCTAACAGGGCCTGACCTGCTGTAGTCCAGCTTCTTCCTGCCATGAAATGAGAAGGGCTGTGGCTCATACCACTAGTAACAAGATGGTATTGTTAGTGTCAGCTCCAGTGTGCTAGTTGCAGGCTGATGTGATGCGTCACAAAGACCCCTTTCCAAGGGCTGCTGCTGCTGCCGCCATCCTTTAGAGGAGCCCTGAGGCCAGTGGGGATGGGATAGTTGGCTGAACACTGTCAAACAATTAAAATTTATCAGTGAGAAGAGCAATACAACGCAAAGTGACTTTTATTTACTCTACCCTTGTCATGCACCACAGATTCCAACTTTGAACAAAAAAAAACAAAACAAAAAAAAAAACGAGAAAATGAGAGCTACTCAGCAATGGCAAGTTCTGAATATACATCATAGTACTAAATTCATATATATATATAGTAGGCTTGGTTTTTTCTGAGAGCCCAATGCTTCAGAAATATTGATTAAGAAATTGCATTAAGCCATTTCTTCAAATGGATAAGATATTGCAAATATGTACACACACACACACACATCTACAGACACACTCACATGCACAGTATATTGTCATGAAGCAGAAGGGGGATCGTCAACATGTTCCCTTGCGGCTTTCCATATCTGACTACTGCAAATGCCAAAGCAAATCAGTTCAGTATTGACTAGTTATATATGCCTTTTGTGGCATGCAATCAATATGGATTACATCCTTAGCATCATAAAGCAACTGTATACATATTCTTGCAAGCCCTGGCTTTGACCTTACATTTCTTTGGTATTAGAGAATCATCATGCTTTCATTGTTTTGATTGTTGTTTGGACTGTTGACAACAGTGTTGTAACCACGCTTCATCCCCAATTACGAAATGCATTTTAAATTTTCCCCATTCTAAGCTCTTTACCTCAAGATTCCTCTTGGAACATTGGATGTTGTGAAGCATCATTTGAGGATTGACCATTTTTGAGTACTCAGCAGGCTAAGACTTTGTCACTGTTTAATTGTTCATGAAGAATGCAGTGAAGTGACTCATAACTAATCCCTCCCAAAAGTGTCTGCTACCTCACATATTGTCACTCTTCAAGTTTCTGCTACGATTTCTTCCACAATAACAACATGTGCCTCGGTTGTTAGTACAGAAGACCAATCATGCCTTAGCCATCATGGAGAGACACCCTAACATGAGTTCTTGACTGTGGTATATGAAGGGGACAGGGACAAGTACATGTTGGTTAGGCAGAGATATTTTACAATTTCAGTGATAGTTCAGCATTTCATTTAGCTGTTTTCAACACTCATGTTGATTTGGCCATGCAACAAAAAGCATACACTCTACACCACAAATGCTAGAAACTTGCAGTATTAGCATTTCAGTATACATTATTCAGGTTCAAACTTAAACACCTCATATATTTATCCATTTTCTTTAGGGCTGAAAATAAAGCGCATCCCAATTTGTTTGTGGACTGGTACCAGGACAAATGTGCAAACTCTACATAACACGATTTGAAACCATGATGAAAGAAACACCAGCAGTACTAACCACTATGTTACTGTGCTGCCCTGCAAAACATCCATTCATCCATCCATTATCCAACCCGCTATATCCTAACCACAGGGTCACGGGGGTCTGCTGGAGCCAGTCTCAGCCTACACAGGGTGCAAGGCAGGAAACAAACCCTCGGCAGGGTGCCAACCCAGCACAGCCTGCAAAACATAATACTTTAAAATATTTTTCAGTAAAAGTAATGTATTCCTTACATACTGTATTATTGCCATTCTCCTTGCTGGTATTTCAGCATGGTATTTGTCAGGGATTTTTAAATTAAGGGCCAGTGGAGCATAGCCCTACTAGATGTTGTGCAAGATGTGTAATGGGCTTCCTTCAGTAACTTAACTCAGTATGAAAATGGTTATAATAAACTCTTGTTTTGTATTCTCAAGAATTTTGGTTTTTTAATTTTCTATCATATGTTCAACATAATTGCTTATTTAGAAAGAATATTGCTTCTTGTAATATAAGAAATTATCCTATGCCGTGTGCTCCAAGGCTATTCCTGGCTGAGGTGCAAGACCAATTGGCCCTGCAGTGTTCTTTACACCATTGGCTGTATGTGTGTGTGTGTGGGTGGGAGGGTGTGCATGTGTGTGTGTATGTGCACTTGTTCAACCTGAACATTATAGTTTAGTGATGGGGAATGAAGGTCATCACCCATATTAAAACAAGGACTGCCTCTTCTTATTGTTTCCTTATTTAATCAGGTGTTTCCACTGCCAGATCAAACATTTTCCAGTTGAAACCATAAATCTCAAGCAGGTGAACTACAAACTTCCAGTAGTATTTGCTCCTTTAAAGGTAGCTACAGTAATTTGGAAAAAAATGCTTTCTTCGCAAGACATTATGCTACATCATGATTTTCACCCACCATTAAGGAGAATGCCCTAAATCTGAAAAAGCCAACAAGAAAGATTTAAAGGAGAAGAAGCCAGCAGTTTGATGTGTAAAGAACAGGATATTTTTGTAAAAATTTGTTCTTTGAATTATTTGCTAGCCTGGCACTTATCAGCAAGCACCTGGCTTCAGATGTACAGTGTGCAGTTCAAGTTGTGCAGGCTGTGTATTCTTTCCATGTTATTGTGGCTTGTCCTCCTTCACCTCAAAACCCATTAGATCCTAAAATTGAGGTGTTTCTACTTTAGTTTAAGCAGTTTATAACCAGTATATTTTCCTGAGCAGTGGGTGGTTGTGCGGCTTTCACTGCTTGTTGTTTAAATATGGCTGTGGTGATGATGTCAGAGGGTATCAGAATGATCCGATGCCAGTCAACAGAGACTAGGCACCAGCATCACATTATTTAATTGGTTTATTTGTGATCCAAAAGGGGCATGAATTTGCATGTTTCTCTATTTGTTAGAGAGACAAATGTTATTAGTTAGGTAATTTAATGTTAACATTACAGAAGTCTGCACACATACAGGTATGAGGAAATTTTGATATGGCCCCACCAGAACTATTTTCATGCCAAAAAATTCCACTGGCATTTATTGAAATCCATTTTATTCATTTTGGGCATGTTGGACTATTGTTTATTGAAGCAGTCTGTCATCTACTTCGATAATCGGAGAACAATTCTCCATAATGTAGAGCAGATATAATGCATAAATTAAAGGGTAATGCTAGTCAGCTTTTTCTAATTACTGACTGTAGCCTTGAATTGCATGTACTAAATGGAAGTACGCACAGTGTTCAACCAGAAGTATTATCCCTGTCAGTTGTTAATATATGTTGTGCTTTTTAACGTGAGTACTACCCAGACCTTTATATATTTTAACATAAGTAACCATAACAAAAAAATAAGTGTATTACATTGTTACAGTTCCCTGCATTCTTGTTACCCTTTTGCATGGTTTTTTATGCAATGTAAGCTTTTCCCAAAATCCGTCTTTAAGAATACATACTTTGCTTACTCTGTTCTCAAATGTTAATACAAATGCTTTCTAAAAAATACTTTGCTATTAAATTAAAAAAAGGCCTTTAAAACATTTCTTTCTTTTTAAAGCTGTTGTTACGTTAGCCCCTATAAGCAGCTCATGCAATGAAAATACACAAACAATGTTTCATTTTAATGGGAGTGCTTTCTTTATTTAGTTAGTGCAACAGAAATAATCTGAAACATATGCCAAAGTCTTCTAGTTTAAGGGAGGATGTCATCCAGTAGAGGAGCAAGGATGAAAATTCTGTTTTTGTCCACTATGAAATATTGAAGGCTAAAATAACAGAATACAACAACATAGTCCCTTTTGAGAGGCAGTGCCACTTGCCTAAAATTATAAATAACAATACTGGTAATCCAAGAATTTTATTCTCTACTATTGATCATTTGCTAAACCCAGATCACTCAATGGAATGCCTCCAAAAAACAACCAGTGAAACTTGTGAGGCTTTTTCTATATTTTTAATTACAAAATAAATCCATCCATCCATTTTCGAACCCGCTGAATCCGAATAGGGTCACGGGGGTCTGCTGGAGCCAATCCCAGCCAACACAGGGCACAAGGCAGGAACCAATCTGGGCAGGGTGCCAACCCACCGCAGGACACACACAAACACACCAGGGCCAATTTAGAATCACCAATCCACCTAACCTGCATGTCTTTGGATTGTGGGAGGAAACCCACGCAGACACGGGGAGAACATGCAAACTCCACGCAGGGAGGACCAGGGAAGTGAACCCGGGTCTCCTAACTGCGAGGCAGCAGCACTACCACTGCGCCACCGTGCCGCCCTACAAAATAAATGATATTAGAAATAATATAGTACATCCCCCCAATACAGAACCCTATTAAACCCTAGTATTCCATTTAAAGCAAATTAAATTCTTTCACCAGGATAGATTTACCTGATTTATATAGAATAATATCTCAACTGAGACCCTCCACCTGCATCCTTGACCCAATACCAAAAAGTTTTTTTAAAGAAGTATCCGATGTGCTAACTGATTCTTGAAATTCATCATTAGATACGGGGGTCCCTGCTCAAGAAAAATAATCTCAACTACTCTGTTTTTGAAAAGTTTAGACCTATTTCAAATCTGTCTTTCTCAAGATAAATCCTAGAAAAGGCAGTCATTACACAGCTACGTAAATGATCAATTGAATAAACATGCTGCTCTTGATAAGTTTCAGTCAGGTTTTAGAACAAATCACAATACAGAAACTACATTCAAAGTAGTAAATGACTTGTGGGTAAATGCAGACAGAGGCCGTTAATCTGTTCTCATACTCTTAGATCTGAGTGCCGCATTTGATACCATTGATCACAATATTCTTAGAAATCGCCTTAGTCAGTGGGTGGGCCTTTCTGGCAGTGTCTTAAATTGGTTTAAGTCTTCCTTAACAGGTAGAAAATTCTTTGTTAGTTATGGTAATTACACTTGATTGTCTATATTGTGTTTCAGAAGGATCTATCCTGGGTCCACTGCTCTTTTCGATCTACATGCTTCCATTAGGTCAGATCATTTCACGGCACACCACAGCTATGCTGATGACGCACAACTGTATTTATCAATAGCGCCTGATGACCCCGACTATCTTGGTTCACTGACACAATGTCTTACTTGTGTTTCTGAATGGATGAGTAGTAATTTTCTCAAACTAATAAGGACAAAATGGAAATCTAAGTGATTGGCAAAAATGGATATAATGTGAGGGTATTAGAAATAAACTTGATCCACTAGAGTTAAAAGTCAAGACAAAGGTAAAGAATTTAGGGGTAATTATTGACTCTGAACTAAATATTAAATCACATATTAATCAGATTACTAGGACAGCATTTTTTTAATATAGAAATATTGCAAAAATTAGATCCCTTATAACTCAATTAGATTACTGTAACACATTCCTCTCAGGATCACCCAAAAAAAAACATCAATCAATTACAACAAGTGCAGAATGCAGCTGCCAGAATCTTTACTCTGGAAAGAAAATCTGAGCACATCTCTCCAGTTTTGATGTCACTACACTGATTGCCTGTGTCATTTAGAACTGACTTTAAAATACTGCTTATGGTTTACAAAGCCTTAAATAATCTCGCTCCATCCTATATTTCAGAATGTCTTTCACTTTACACTCCAAATCGTAATCTTAGATCTTCAAATGAGTGTCTGCTTATTATTCCAAGAGCTAAACTCAAAAGAAGTGGTAAGGCGGCCTTCTGCTGTTATGCACCTAAAATATGGAATAGCTTACCGATAGAAATTCGCCAGGCTAATATGGTGGAGCAGTTTAAAACACTGCTAAAAACCCATTATTTTAATATAGCTTTCTCATAGCTTCATTTTACTGTAACCCTGATATTCCGTATATGCTTTTAATTATCATTTTTATCATACCTCCATAATCCATACTAACCCCTACTTTCTCTGTTGTTCTTTTTCTGGTTTTCTGTGTTGGCGATCTGCACCACCACCACCTGATCAAGGCACCATACAGTGCTTACATTGATGGACTGAGGCCCAGATATCCACATGACCATCATCGTCTAATTCTTCCATGTGAAGCCTGAAAACCATGAGGACTGATTGAGATTGTTCATGTTAGGTAGAATGCCTAGTTGGAGCTGGGTGTTCTCGTGGCCTTGGAACCCCTGCAGGTTTTATTTCTTTTTCTCCAGCCCTCTGTTTTTTTTTTTTTGTTTGTTTCTTTTTTCTGTCCTTCCTGGCATTCGTACCCTACTTTATTCTATGTTACTTAGTATTGCCTAATCTTATTTTTATGTTTTTCTTTTTTCTTTCTTCGCCTTGTAAAGCACTTTGAGCTACATCATTTGTATGAAAATGTGCTATATAAATAACTGTTGTTTTTGTTTGCAAAATGGGAGATGGATACTGGTTTTACACATGATATTCAAGAATACCAAGAAAGATCCTCATGGTAGTTTTCCATTAGCATCATGACACAGAACCTGGTTTCCCTCCTGACTGGGTTTGAAATTCATGCTTTATATCTCTTTTGTTCATTTTTGATTTTTTGATTAATGCTATTTATGAGCATCCTTCTTTATTTTTGGTTTTGTCAATGTATGTAATCTGCCTTTGTTATGCTCCATGTCTTTTTGTGGGTGGTTCCCCAAGAGGTGGGGCCACCTGCCAGTCACTGCCAGGAATTGCCCTCTGTCCTATAAATGTGGAGTGTCTTCCACTTTTCCTGGCTGTTCATTGTGAATGTTCTCTAAGGTGGTGAGTTCATGTGCTTTTTTAAATTCTATACAGGTATGCCTTGTGATTTGTCTGGATTGTTTTGAGTTTCTGCTCTTTATTTTGACTTGCTGTTGGAATTTGTATTGGGGCTTGTTTGACTCAGATTGCCTACAAGCAACTCCATTTTTCCTTTGTAGCCTCATTGGGATTGGAATATAGTTTTATGAAGATTAAAACTTTTATTTTATAAATATTCATTGCTTTCCCTTAGTACTAACCAGCATTTGATGGTGACATCCTCCTCTAGTGGTCATTATTGGAAATGTTTCATACTATTTGCTTTGGAACTCTTTAATGCTTGGGAAGTGATGTCACGGGTTTTATAGCCATCTGCCGGTGCAGCAAGAGAGAAGGTATTAGGACACAATTATGACCACCAAAGCCATTAATCAGTCCCCTACGTACACACACGACAACAGATATTTGGTTGCTTACCTATTTGTGAAAATGGAGGCGATTAGTATTAGTAATAGTAGGAGGCCATTAGTATTAGTAATAGTAGTAGTAGATGTAGTAATTGTAAAACTATAAAATGTACAGAGCACAATGAAATTCTTGTATGACCAACCAACATACAACACATCACCACTCTTTGGTGTCATTATATACTAGAATATATTCAAATGCATAACTTAGATGTATTTAATAGAAACTGTTTACCTTGTTATGCCTAGTGGGTAGCAGGCGGAAAGATTTTTGATAAAGATTTGGGAGGCAAAATACCACATTCAGAATCTGCATGATATAAAAACTTATACAAAGTATGTTAGGACATGGAGAAAAATGTATTTTATGTACAAAAATTGTTTTAACTCTGCAATGCAGTAGCTCCACTGATTGTTCATTTTTATTTTTTTATAATCTTCCCTGAGGTTCAAGTCAGCATTGTTTTTTACTATGCAAGATATCACTGTCCACCAGCTTCTTTGATTTTCTCAAAGTTTCCAAATTGTACTTAACTTGTCATTAGGTGTTTGCACTGTTCTGGCAATCCAATTGTTACTCTTTCTTCAGGAAAAGCAAGCATTGCACAAATCTAAATAGTTAAAAAGTGAGTGTTGGCACAAAGAAATAAGACTCTAGTTGCAGGTCTACCATCGGCATGATGGCTCAAGCTGTAACCTATCAGCACCACCATTGTCATACCAGGCCTTGTTGGGGCATTATCAAGCTGCCAGAGTCTTCAAGCACAGAACAGGACCCAATTGTAACATGATATTTTATTGGTACTCCTGGAATCTTGTGAAAAAAAACAAAAACAAAACAAAGGAAAGCAGGAAAGGCTGGTTCTTGTTTGTTAGTGGAAAATCAGGATAAAAAGGGCAACATAGTAAGGTGATGAGTTCCATTGAGGAAAGGGTTGGGAACATGCACTGATACAGTGCATTACCAAACCCACCAAATGACAAACCACCTCAAGACCCCAAATTAGGACCATTATTCAGCCATGCGACAGGTGATACCTCAGAACCAGTGTGAGGTTTTTTACAGTGGCTGGAGTGCCAATCCTGCCACCAACCCCCAAGTTTTCCCTTGCTAGTTGGAGGACCTCCTTGCAGGGCTGGATTCAGATTAATGTCATACCCAGGATGGAGCAATTACAGGTTAAGGGTCTTGCTCAAGGGCCCAATGGAGTGGAATCACTTCTAGCATGTATGGAGATTCAAACTGGCAACTTTCCGATTGATCCCTAGCCTCAGATTCATCACTCCACCTGAGGAGAATATGAGCATAACTGGAAAAAAAACAGTGTTATGTGGCAATCTGAATGAAAAATTCTCTATCTCACCAGACTCTTCATCTTTAGGTTAAAGATTAAGGCTAAGCTACTGAGTTAAGGCTTTGCTAAATATTAATCATACTTTCTTAAATATAAATTCTGGAAATCAAGATTTATCATCCAGTAGTACTTTAATTTTCACTTTTAAATGTGAATAACAATATTCAATGTGTAACTTCATTTTTATATACTTGTTTTGAGCTAAAGTTTGATCTATGCTCAGTAGTGCTCGGCAGCAGCAAATCATTTTGAGTGAAACTCTGTAGCATTGCAGTTTGGCAGACCTCCCTGTTGGTCATGATGCAGTAGCCTTGTTCCAGATGATGGCACATTAATGATGTTCTCCTGTATGTTGCATGTGTTTTTTTATCCATCCTATTATAAAATAAGTATCTGCTGTTTAAATTAGCATGATTTTCCACTGACTCAACATTCTTCATGTAAATTGTTGTCATTTTTATCTTTTAATGAGCTCAGCACCGCATAGTGATTATATCTTTTCTCCTTGTATTCTTATGAAAAAGTGTTTTATTTGTCCATCTTCTCATATTAATCTGTGAAAAAATGCTTTCTTCTAATGCTTCTACTTATATGTACTTATTGCTACTCCTACAATCAGATGAGTAAACCTGCCTTCACTTTAAATGAACCAATAGTTTTCATTTTATTACCACATAACATTCTCAATCACCGCCCGGTTAGGGTGTGCTAGTAAGTCACAGAGTTGGGTAAAAGTAATTTAAGCACATATACATTTTTGGCAAAGTTAAGACGCAATATTAACTTTTAGTAATCTTTAAACTGTCAATGAATCAGTGCTTTCAAGTTGTAAACAAACATTCAGTTGTGTTGCTGTGATATCTAATGAAGGTTGCTAGTGTTACCTAATAATGCAATTACCTCACTAAGCTAGTGGCAACCTTAATAACTTTTGAGAAAGTAGCATTTTAATAATTTAGTAAAAATAATCTTTAACAATTTTTAAGTCCTGATTATTTTTGACAGTTCCTGCATTAAAATCTTTGTGATGGCTGGCACGGTGGTGCTGTGTAAGGACTGCTGCCTCACAGTAAGGAGATCAGGGTTCACATCCTGGGTCTTCCCAATGTGGAGTTTACATGTTCTCCTTTTGTCAGCGTGGGTTTCATGTGGGTGCTCTATTTTCCTCCCACAGTCCAAAGACATGCAGGTTAGGTGAATTGGTGATTCTAAATTGGACCTAGTGGGTGGTTGGGGATGTGTGTGTTTTCCCTGCGATGGACTGGTGCCCTGTCCAGGGCTTGTTCCTGCCTTGTGCCCTATCCTAGCTGGGATAGGCTCCAGCAGACCCCCACGACCTTGTTCAGGACTAAGCCAGTTAGAAAATGACTGACTGGCTGACTGTCCTTGTGATGCCATTTTGGTGCATCATTAAAGTATGTGGCCTACATGCATGACATTTATGGTTTCACTTGGGCCTAGTCATGTGGTTGTGGTGGCCTCCATTAAAAGAGAGTGACATATGTTCAAAAGGTGTCTGCAATTTGTTTCTATCAAATGAAAGACTCTAGCTATTTCATTTCTTTTGTAATTTCATTTCTAAGGGTTTTGCTATGTTTTTTGTTATATTTGTTGTTTTGTTTGGTCAAGCCCTTTTGATTCTGTGATTAAATCCAGTTCTTTGTTACTGATACAAGCCTGACCATGACTTCTCTCTGCCTTTACACTTAAGAAGTTTACTCTGCCTTTCAAACTCTTAAGAATAACACATTAGATCCTTTCTATAAAAATCTAAATGGCACAACAATAAAAAGGACACTTACTTTGTATTGTGCAGTTCGGTAAATTGTTATTATCTGTTTGAGATCTTGTAGAACAGTTTGTTTAAATTAAGTCAGTCAGTCATCATCCAACCCACTATATCCTAATACAGGGTCACGGGGGTCTTCCGGAGCCAATCCCAGGGCGCAAGGCAGGAACAAATCCCCGGGCAGGGCACCAGTCCAGCACAGGACACACGCGGGACAATTTAGGATCACCAATGCACCTAACCTGCATGTCTTTGGACTGTGGGAGAAAACCGGAACACCCAGAGGAAACTCACACAGACACAGGGAGAACATGCAAACTCCACACAGGGAGGACCCAGGACGCAAACTCAGGTCCCCTTACTGCAAGGCAGCAGTGCTAACAATGCGCCACCATGCAGCTGCTTAAATTAATTTCAACAAAATTATACTTTTCTATGTTATTTTGTGGCACCATTCTGCAGGATTTCCTTGTGATAGTGCCATGGTGATGTTTGTTGCATGCCGTGTGACCAAATACTGGGATTTCACAATAAATTCATTTCAACATTATTGTACTTTTTTACTTAATTTTGTGGTGCCATTGTGAGATAGAATTTTCATGTAATGAAGGGTGTATTTTAATTGGTAATGCTTATTGCTAGCTATGTGATCAGACACTGGGGTTACTTGTGACATAAACATGTTCATGTTAGTTAAGATGGCAGTGCAGGACACACAACATGAAAGCAGCTGGAGTCACAAAATACTTCCAAGAATGAGTGAGAACTTTGTTTAGTTAGGGGAAAGAATTAAAGCTATGTTGAAGACCTCTGTAACAACTTTTGACCCTTGATTTCTGATTAATGTCTTGGTTTTGTTTGCTGGTTAATTTCAAATTTTTAGCTCAGACCTCTGCCAGTTTCTATGATTACCTCTTTGACTATTTTTTCCCAATCCATTTAATAATTTGAATAGGCCATTATTCCACCTTTTGATCATAACAGATGTGAGTGAAAAAAACAACACAAGTCTTTTCAATTTCTTTGATTTTTATATAATGTTTATCTAAGCTGAGATTACTTAACAATAAACACTGGCATTTGAATTTCTTCACTTCTAAGCCACTGTGTTAATGAACCCTGACAAAACAGAAAGAATGGCCATAATGAATTGAAAACTCTATATGGCTGAAACAAGTTCCACTGTTGCACATTATACCAAAAGTTCAATATATTGAACCTAAACCAAAAACGTACAAACATTTGTTGACATTTATCTTGACTTTCAGAAAACGTTTGAGGAGGTCCAACATAAGAGGTTGGGCATCAAAGTAATAGAAGGGGAAGTTCAAGGTGTATTTTGTAGATGGGTGCAAAATTGGCTCAACCACAGGAGGTAGAGTGTGACGTTGTGAGGAACCTCAACAGAACTAGCTGACGTTAAGAGTGGAGATCAACAGGGGTCAGTGCTAGGGCTGCTGCTATTTTTAATATCTATATGAATGATTTGGATAGGAATATACTGTAAGTGACACGCTGGTTAAGTTTGCAGATGATATCAAGCTAGGCAGATTGGCACATAAACTTCAATCGGCAAAGTCATTAGAGAGGAATTTAGACAGTTTACATGTCTGGACAGATTAGTTCCAAATGAATTTAAGTAAATATAATGTATTACACATAAGATATAAAAATGTGAGATTTGAATATACAATGGGAGGAGTAAATATTGAAAATATATCAGATGTAAAGGACTTAGGAGTCATAGTGGACTCATCACTATTAACTTCCAGACAGTGTTCAGAAGCCATTAAGAAGAAAAACAGAATGTTAGTTTATATGTCACCCTGATGTGTGGAATACAAGTCCAAGGAGGTTATGCTCAACCTTTATAATGCACTGGTAAGGCCTCATCTGGAGTACTGTGTGCAGTTTTGATCTCCAGGCTACATAAAGGACATAGCAGCACTAGAAAAGGTCCAGAGAAGTGCAACTAGGTTAATTCCAGGGCTACAGGGATGAATTATGAGGAAATATTAAAAGAGCTGAGCCTTTTCAGTTTAAGCAAAAGGAGAATTAAGAGGTGATGTGAATGAAATGTTTATAATCATGATGGGAATTTGCACAGTGGAATGAGACTGTTACTTTAAAACACGCTCAACAAGAACATGAGGACACAATGGGTTAGTTGTTAAAGGTAAATTTCGAACAAACATTAGGATGTTTCTCTTCACGGAGAAAACTATAGGCACCAAGTAGTGTGGTAAACAGTAGAACATTAGGGACATTCAAAACTAGACTTGATATTATTTTGGGAGAATTAAGTATATAGGTCTGGCATGCTTTGTTAGGCTGAAAGACTTGTTCTAGATTGTTCTAAAGTTGTAATCTAACAACCAAAATTGGTACCATGTTAGTCAATATCATGCCTGTAATTAGAGAATTTCTGCCTATCATCTGTGTAAACTGTACATATAACGCCTTCTCCATTTCTTCTACCTTTGCACATCTCACACACATCTTTCCCACTTTGAGGAAATATTCACCTGGACTAGAGACCACTTCTTCTGAGTAAGAACAGTGTACACTACTGTATCTGGTATGAAACATCAATCTTCCATTCTTTGTTAATATGACAAGTTGTTTTTTTCTTTATAAAAAAAAATCACATTTGCGTTTAATAGTCATTGATTGTGTTTTTCTACTTTTATCCATTTTAAATTGCTAAAAAGAATATTTTTCTCCCTTCTGATATTATTTATGATAAAGATTCACTGGTATTGCCATTTTTAAAATATCATATACTGTATACATTATCATTTAATTAACTCTTAGATCCTTGCCTGAAATTTTTTTTCAATAGATGACAGGATTGATGAATGCCAAATACCAGGATTGATATTTATATCCCTTTAGAAGATAACAGTTTTTGAACATGAAAATTAATGAATAATTTTACAATGGAGGCAAATGGTTTGTTTGCTTTTTATTTTACCAGATTAAAGAATTTGGTGGACTGACAAATGGTGTTTTATCAAGCGTGAACCTGTGTATTTTAAGAATAACTCTACGAGTGATCTCATTTTGTTGAAGCCTTTATATGTAAATGTCCCTTAGACATCTGATTCTTAGTAAATGCTAAAGTGTAAACATTTTGTGACGGATTTACATTTTCCGATTAAAGATGCAAGCAACATCTTTTCTGAACCCACTTTTTCGACTGAAAGATTTCATGGTGGTATTGTCCATAAAAGAACCCAGGATGGATCTCCCATCACTTAGACAAAGAGTTACCAATAAACCTTATAGTTATATCTTTAAGATATGGGAGGAACTTTAGGTTCCTATGTATTAGCTCTATGTAAGCAACAAACATGCTGGGAAGACTTTAGACCTTGTGAGCTGTATCAGTTTTCACTATGTCACCTTTCTGAAAAACATATAGTGGTGAATGTCCGAGTTTTCAGCCATCTAGTGTGATTTTAAAACAGAGTAAATTTATCTACGTAGCAATGAGCGGGTGTGCATCAAAAGTGAAATACATGTTTACCGACAAAGTGCATGGAGCTGGCTGAGGCTATCTGTGGACAGAAATAACACCAAACAAAGTGTAACACGAGCACTTTAGTACAATGATTTGTCCATCTTTTGCTGTGGCCTAACAATGACAAAAGCAGAAGCCTTGTGGAAGAAATAATTACAGGGACATCATATGAAAAGTAAGTGAGTGATCCAAGAATGACAAAGGAGCCATGCCGAGTGCCAGTCAGTAATCTCTACTAGTCATGGCTGGCATCTGTTGAGCACAAGGAAGTGTGAATCAAGGAGTAATGAGAAGATCATGACCCTCAATCTGCCGCTCTCCCAATCAATGGCCAGGAGGAGGAGGCGGGAGGAAAGAACAGAGCCAAATGACTGATCTGATTTTTTTTCTTCTTTTTTAACACACCCTCCTGATTCAGTGACACAATGCAGGCTTTTGCAATCCCATGCAAGCCGGCAACCTCTTCTCTCTCTCTCCACACTCTCTCTTGACGTCTCGGCTCCTCTGGGCTCCAAAGTTGTGCGGCACCCTATCGAGATCTCTGGAGTCGCTCCTCAGAAGCCGAGCCGAAAAAAAAAAAAACACAACAAAACAAAGCAGCTCCATTCATTGCAAGAAGAGCTTGGCTATTAGATCATGGCAATTAGGCCATTTGCATCACACAGAGGCCACAGCGGGATGTCAAGTACTCATCAAGTGCTTCTCACTTTAGCTGGGCCCTGTCAGCTAATGAGGAATGATGCAGCCTCCTCTTTCACGGCCCATTCAAGTGACTTTCTATTGACTCTGCTATCATAACGAGGCAGTGCAATCATGACACCTTCAGAACTCAGCACCATCTTTTGCTCTCATTGTAGGAAACCCTTTTCTTTAGCCTGGGATTGAAGTCGGACCTTTCATCTGTACCTCTTGAGGTAGTGGTTTGTTGGCATTGTACTGTTTTCGTCTCTTGTGGAGTTGGGTGAGGGGTGAATACTCCAAAGTTGAGCATCGTCACATTAGAGTTACTCTTTCTGCTGAATTTTCTACTGTCTGGGGGCTTTGTTGTCAGACAAATGTAATGACATTTGTTTCTGTCTTATCAGGAGTCAATGAAATTGATAGGCCTTCATCTTTTTATTTTTCATAGGTGATAAACAAATAAAGAAAAGAGTACAACTGCTGCTAAGTCTTTGAAGCTCACTAAGGAGATGTTTTAGTGAATTGCAGTTAATCCATGACTGTTAAAAGGCCCAAGGTGAGGGAGTGGGGGGTGTCCTCTACCCCTAACCCATTCAGGATTTGTTTCTAGCACAATAGCCACTGGCATTCTTTGACCTTTTAATGGAAAAAAGTGGGTTCCGAAAAATGTGGAAATGTATGGAGCATTCTGTGCTATTTGAGGCTTAATGAAGGATACCCATCTATCCATGCAGCTAGCTTTTATTAAATAGTCACAGAGATCTAGTGACAATGAGTGAAATGCAGGGGAAAAACCCAGTCGATAATTGGTGATAAAAACTGTCACCATCACAATTTAGTACTACAAGGACACATAGGTGGTATTATGGTTAGCACTGCTACCTCCCTGCTCCAGGTTCCTGCATTTAAATCCTGGCAATACTTGTGAGGGGTGTACACTTTTTGTCCCCATCATTTCCCTCAATTAATTTGGTTTTCTTCCCAAAATCCCAAAAAATGTTTATGTCAAATGCTGAATAAAATTGGTCTTGTATCGGTGTCTCTTTGATGGACTGGTGACCCATCCATAGTTGGTCACAGCCATGTGTCTTATGTTGATGGAAAAGGCAATTAGGCTTTGGACTGGATAAGCAGCATCATCATCATCAACAACAACTGGGGTAAGTCTTATTGGACTGGATAAATGTGTTATAAAATAAATAACCCAACACACATATCTTCAAGGTGTAAAAATATCAACTATTATATCATTTGTTTCTCTAACCCACTGTGTTGGGAGCTCTGCAGGCTGCATTACAGAATTACTAGTTTTCTTAACTAACATGATTCTCATTTAGGAAAGTCCAAAGAGCTGTTGCTTCCCTTCTGAATGAATAAGAAAAAAGTTAAATATACCTAATTGTATGATGGATTTTGCTTGAGGGTGCCTTATATGTCGTTCTGGTCATGGCTGTTCTTCTTGATCATTTGTTGAAGGTGGATGTAAGATCCAGTATTAAAAAGTTAATGTGAATTTCATATACTGCACTGCAAAAATGCATATACAAAAACTAGACAAAACAAACAAAACAAAAAAGCAAAAAAATCTGCCAATGGGGTAAGCAAATTTAAGATTTAATAAAATGAGCTAAAAAATCATAAATACAAATTTTTTGATAAGTCAATAATTCTTACAATAAGGAAAACAAGATTTAATGTCATGATATAGATACTTTTCACTTGCTTTGATTTCATTTTTTGCCGTGTATAGTTACATAGTTCAAAGTAATAGAACATCTGTATTACTTTGGTGTATTTGTAATGTGGTTACAAACTGTTAATCAGTCAGTTTGTTACATAGATAAAAATTATTTGCTTGCAAACAGAAAAGTATAAAGTGGTACACATTTATTTATGCATATGACAATGTATAGAAACTTTAAGAAACGTAACCAAGATATGTAAGCCTTAACAGAAACATGATAAACAAGAAGTTGTCAAATTTTCTGTATATTGCCAATTTTTCTCTTCATTTTGTGTTGTCGGAGATGGCCGGGGTTTGGGTGGCGACCCAGCCGGGACGCCCAAGAGGACTGGAGAAGGGCTTGTGCCTTCCCCAGACCATCTGGGAGCGACCGCCCTGGTACCTTTGGGGGCCATGGGTACAGAGTGTTGAAGCTCAACCCTGTAGGGGCCCATGGTCTCTGCCAGGGTGCGCTCCTATGCCTTTGGAGCACTGGACTTCAGCACTTCCGCCATACCCGGAAGTGCTAGGGGGAAGAGGAGCAGGGACACCCGGAGTGCTTCCGG
Organism: Polypterus senegalus; assembly: GCF_016835505.1. NCBI lineage: Eukaryota > Metazoa > Chordata > Cladistia > Polypteriformes > Polypteridae > Polypterus > Polypterus senegalus. The sequence goes on from NC_053167.1 coordinate 26,759,998, forward strand.
GGATGCAGCCGGCACTTCCACCACACTGGGGCGTGTCGGTGGAAGATTGCCGGGACACACCTGGAGCACATCTGAGGGAGCATAAAAGGGGCTGCCTCCCTTCATACAATGGCTAGAGTCGGGTGGAAGAGGACGAGGTGTCTGGAGGCGGTCTGAAGGAAGAGAAGGCGTTGTGTGTTGGTCAGGACATTTGGGGACTTGTAGGGGTTTGTGTGGCACTTTTGTATATACAGGATGGTGATTAAATGTGTTGTGGGTGACATGAATGTGTCTGCCTGTCTGTATCCTGCTTTTGATTTTAATTTCACTAAAACTATGAAACAAAGACACTTGGGTGCTGTGGAACCTTTTGCATACGCATCACTTTTAATGCCTGATCCTTTCTATGAAGCTGAAGCTGCAGAATTTTGTAAACTGTGAACAAACACAACTACAGTGGACACATTACTTTACTACACAGATGGTTTTAGTCCATCACCTGTTGGAACCTCTTTAATGAGCTCCAGTTGAGAATTAAAGTGTGCCATTGTCAAGAGGCCTAGAATATTTCTGAGAAGTGAAAAGAAAACTAATGCAGACAAAGGAAAACTGTACAGACTCCACAAAAGCATGGCTGGGGATTTGAATCCAGGAGTCTTGGTGGATTACTTCAGCTCTCATGTTGGTAATGATGGAGAGAAGTGACTTTGAGGAACGACCTCACTGAGCCAAGCCCAAGTAGTGTTTTGTTATTGGATTTCTGTGCTAGGCATGGTTTGTCAATAGCGAAAACACCATGTTCGAACATAAAGTGACTCATATGTGTATTTGGTACCAGTGCACCCTAGGCCAAAGATCTGTGATCAATTTCATAATTGTATCATCAGATTTGCACCCATATGTTCTAAACACTTGGGTGAAGAGAGAGGCAGAACTGTGAACTGATCACAACTTGGTGGCGCCTAGACAGATGTGGAGAGCCCAAGTGAATAGTGACCTCCGAAAGAGCTTTTCCTGCATCTGGGGATGTAGAGTCTGAATGAGCCTTTTTCAAAGCCTCCGTTGTTGAAGCAGCTGAAAAGAGCTGTGGCCAGAAGCCATAGGTGCCTCTTGAGGTGGCAACCCAAGGACCCATGGACGACTCCTGAAGCAGCAGATAGGTACTGACAGACCAAAAGGCCTTGTGGCCTTGGTGGTCAGGGAAGCAAAAACCTTGGTGTGGGAGGAGTTTAGAGAGACCATGGAAAGCGATTATTGATTGGGCTCAAACATGTTCTGGCAAACTATCAGGCAACTCAGAAAGGGAAGGCAGTGATTCACCCAGGCTGTTCTCAGCAAGGGTGGAGAAAGGTTGGCCTAGACTGAGGATGTTGTCTGGTGGTAGAAGGAACACTTTGAGGAACTCCTGTACCCGATGGGCATGCCCTCTGTGGAGGAGGCACAGCCAAAAGCTGATGGGGGATCAATGCCAATTTCCCTGATGAAAGTCACAGGTAGCTAAGCAACTCTGCAGTAATAAGGCACCGGGGTGGATGAGATCAGCACAGAAATGCTGATGGCTCTGGACATTGTTGGATTGCCATGGTTAGCACTCTTTTTCAATGTTATGTGATGAATGGGGAGCTATGCCACTAGAGTGGTTGCCTGGGGTGGTGGTGGTGGTCTCCGTTTTTAAAAAGGGGGATAGGAGGGTGTGCTCCAACTATCAGCGGATCCCACTCCTCAGCCTCCCTGAAAAAACCTTATGCCAGAGTACTAGAAAGGAAACACCATCCAGTCGTGGAACCTCAGTTCCAAGAGGAGCAATTCCACTCAGGCTGTGTAACAGTGGACCGGCTCTTTACTGGACGCTAAATGTGTTTTGGGGACTTAGGGAAGGTGTATGACCATGTTCCTTGAAGGATTCTGAAAGGGGTGCTGGGAAAGTATGGGGTTTCATGGCCCCTAATAAGGTCTTTTCAGTCCATGTATAATCACAGTAAGAGCTATGTCTGCATACTCAGAAAAACATCAGCACCATTTCCAGTGAGTGTGGGACTCTGTCGGGGCTTTGCTTTGTCTCCTGTCCTATTTGTGATTGTTATGGACAGGATATCAAATTGCTGCCAGGGAGTGGAGGAAGTCTAGTTCGGTGGCCTTAGAATCATATCACTGCTTATTGCAGAGAATGTCGTCCAGTTGGTTTCATCGGGCTGTGAAGTCCAGCATTGACTGAAATGGTTCGCAACCGAGTATGAAATGGCAGGAATGAGGATCAGCACCTACAAATCTAAGGCCATGGTCCTCAGTGCAAAAAAGGTAGGTTGTCCTCCTCAAGTGGGAGGTGAGTTACTGCCTTAAGTGGAGGAGTTTAACTACCTCAGGGTCTTGTTCACAAGTGACAGGAGAAAATGGAGTTCGACAGGCAGATTGGGGTGGTGAGTGAAGTTATGTGGTCACAATACCAATCTGAAGTGGTGAAGAAGAAGCTGAGTCAGAATGTGAAGCCCACAATTTACCTGTCAATCTACATCCCTAACCTTGCCTATGGTCATAAGCTTTGGGTAATGACCAAAAGAATGAGATCACTGGTACAAGCAGCCAAAAAGAGCTTTCTCACCAGGGTAGTTGGGCTCTCCCTTAGAGATAGGGTTAGAAACGCAGACATGCAGGCTTGGAATAGAGCCTCCGCATTGAGAGGAGCCATTTGAGGTGGTTTGGCATCTGTGGATGTTTTACAGGTTTGCCCAGCTGGGAGGAAACCCAAGGGAAGATCCACGGCCCTCTGGGAGGATTATGTCTCTAATATGGCCTGAAAACACCTTGGAATCCCACAGTATCAGTTGGCAAGTGTGGCTGTGGTTAAGGACGTATGGGCCTCACTGCTAAGAATGTTGCCCCACAACCTTGTGTCAGATAAGCAATGGAAAATTAACAAATGAAGTGCGGTTAGTGATATTTTGAGTGTAGGCTGGTTGCTCGCATAAGATCAGAAAGGAATGAGAGAGCAGAGAATACAAAAATGTGATTAAAAGTAGACAAATATACAGATGAGCATAAAAACCAATTATTGATAACTAAAATATAGAGTGATCATTGGGATTGAGAAGGCATTTTTGGTAGAAATTGGACTGGTTGAAACTTAGCAGAAACACTGAAAAAGTTAACGCAGTTAAAATTCTTGTACTTTGTGTTAATTCCTATTGAAGCACAAGTTGAGCCATATTTACTGATTGTAAAATGGCCTTGAGAGTGAAGTAGGAGTGACAGAAGAAAAAAAAAGTTGGGTGAACCAGAAATAGAGATCTCAGTAGTGCTGAGACAAATGGATTGGTTGACGAACAACAGAACTGCTGTGACTGAACTGCCAGTAAGAAAAATATTGGTGAACATAATTCCAGACAAAGAAAAGGAGCGGTCTTTAAGATTAGTGACAGGCAGACCAGGAATGCAGGGAATATTGAAGAATAAAACTGTTTTTGACAGTCCTATGTGCTGCACACCCGCTGTATAAAGAGGAGATTTCTGATTAGTGGGAGAAACAAACTAAGGACAAGGGCACTAAATGGCCAAAAGGAGCAACATTTGATGTCTTGGTGTGTGAGGCAATGTAAAGCTTGATTAAAAATTATATAGTCAATGTCACAAGTGGGAGAAGGCAGTAAAAGAGAGACAGAAAGAGGTTTTGTAATAATTAAATTCCAAAAAGGAATTTCAGGAGGAAGTGCTGTTAGGAAAAGTGGAAGGAAGAAAAGTGCTGTTAAAGAATGTAAAGCTAATACAGACAGCACTAAATAAAAAATGAGATGATCGAAAAATATGTGTATGAGTCTATATACAAATAAGTGTGTATGCATATGTACACTCCTGTTCTGTGTGTGTGTGTGCTTAAAGGAGGGCACTTCTGTTACAGCTTTATGTTGTTCTTTCTGTTGACCCCCTAACTTTGGTGTCTGTATTTGGTTTCGAAAGTTCCTGGTGAATGCTGATTTCTGTGAGTGTATGTGTTATTTGTTCTGTGTGTTCTCTTGCATGTGTGTGTAGGTGCTTAACATAATCAGTGGCTCTGTGATCAGCCAGAGGGGGGAGAAGGAGGGGTTGTCCTTAAATTATACATGGTAGTTGTGCAGCCTTGTACAGACTTCCATCAAACCCAACCCCCAATTTTCTCTTCAAGAGCCATGTCTGTCCTACATACAGTGCATCCGGAAAGTATTCACAGCGCATCACTTTTCCCACATTTTGTTATGTTACAGCCTTATTCCAAAATGGATTAAATTCATTTTTTTCCTCAGAATTCTACACACAAAACAACTGAGAAATCACTTGTACATAAGTATTCACAGCCTTTGCTCAATACTTTGTCGATGCACCTTTGGCAGCAATTACAGCCTCAAGTCTTTTTGAATATGATGCCACAAGCTTGGCACACCTATCCTTGGCCTGTTTCCCCCATTCCTCTTTGCAGCACCTTTCAAGCTCCATCAGGTTGGATGGGAAGCGTCAGTGCACAGCCATTTTAAGATCTCCAGAGATGTTCAATCGGATTCAAGTCTGGGCTCTGGCTGGGCCACTCAAGGACATTCACAGAGTTGTCCTGAAACCACTCCTTTGATAAGCTGGCTGTGTGCTTAGGGTCGTTGTCCTGCTGAAAGATGAACGTGCCCAGTCTGAGGTCAAGAGCGCTCTGGAGCAGGTTTTCATCCAGGATGTCTCTGTACATTGCTGCAGTCATCTTTCCCTTTATCCTGACTAGTCTCCCAGTTCCTGCCACTGAAAAACATCCCCACAGCATGATGCTGCCACCACCATGCTTCACTGTAGGAATGGTATTGGCCTGGTGATGAGCGGTGCCTGGTTTCCTCCAAACGTGATGCCTAGCATTCACACCAAAGAGTTCAATCTTTGTCTCATCAGACCAGAGAATTTTGTTTCTCATGGTCTGAGAGTCCTTCAGGTGCCTTTTGGCAAACTCCAGGCGGGCTGCCATGTGCCTTTTACTAAGGAGTGGCTTCCGTCTGGCCACTCTACCATACAGGCCTGACTGGTGGATTGCTGCAGAGATGGTTGTCCTTCTGGAAGGTTCTCCTCTCTCCACAGAGGACCTCTGAAGCTCTGACAGAGTGACCATCGGGTTCTTGGTCACCTCCCTGACTAAGGCCCTTCTCCCCCGATCGCTCATTTTAGATGATCGGCCAGATCTAGGAAGAGTCCTGGTGGTTTCAAACTTCTTCCACTTACGGATGATGGAGGGCACTGTGCTCATTGGGACCTTCAAAGCAGCAACAACTTTTCTGTAACATTCCCCAAATTTGTGCCTTGAGACAATCCTGTCTCGGAGGTCTACAGACAATTCCTTTGACTTCATGCTTGGTTTGTGCTCTGACATGAACTGTCAACTGTGGGACCTTATATAGACAGGTGTGTGCCTTTCCAAATTATGTCCAATCAACTGAATTTACCACAGGTGGACTCCAATTAAGCTGCAGAAACATCTCAAGGATGATCAGGGGAAACAGAATGCACCTGAGCTCAATTTTGAGCTTCATGGCAAAGGCTGTGAATACTTATGTACATGTGCTTTCTCAATTTTTTTATTTTTAATAAATTTGCAAAAACCTCAAGTAAACTTTTTTCATGTTGTCATTATGGGGTGTTGTGTGTAGAATTCTGAGGAAAAAAATGAATTTAATCCATTTTGGAATAAGGCTGTAACATAACAAAATGTGGGAAAAGTGATGCGCTGTGAATACTTTCAGGATGCACTGTACAGCTGTGGCATTGGTGTAAAGTCACTTCTAAACTTCTTATCTTCTCACTGGTGCTGTGTGAATTGAAAGTAATTTGTTGGAATTTGATGTCCACAGATTTTGACTGAGTTGCATGTGTGTGTGTGTGTGCGTGTGTGTGTGCATGTGCGTGTGCGTGCGTGTGTGTGTGGAGAAAAAAAGGGGAACATGAAGACTTCTGGGTAATGTAGTTTAAATGGAATGACAGCAACAGTTCATAGGCTGAATCAAAGGTTTTACAGATTTGAGAAAGTCGGAGGAGTGGTGTTTTGACGACATACAGACTCTGAGCAAGTAGTGTTTGAATGAACGGAAAGATCTTATACGCAGTGGTTGAGAAAGCTAATTACATCATTTGGTTGTTTTGTAAACAAATGTAGGAGAGATATCTAAGAAATTATAGAAAGTACATTGAATTGAATTTGGGTAAAAAAGTGAGGAGAATGGAGGTACAAGGGAAAAGAAAGGGGGCAATTATTTTTTTTAGCTCTTTTTAATATTAAAATTGTTGAAAAGTAAAAAGTATATTGTGAGCACAAGGTAAAAAATATTTATAGTCAAATTGACAGAGCTCTAACTTCATTTAGGACAAATATTACAATTAGTTTACATTTTTGAAATTAAAAAGTCTGTACATTTGTTTTAAAAATAAATGTTTGCGAATCTATGGTATCTTCTTATAGAATTATGGCCAAACTTTATAAAAAGATGATCTTTTGATAAGTAAAAAGTACAGCGGAGGAAAATATTCTCAAAACAAACGTTGCGCTACAAGTTGTGGAATGTGTGTCTGATTGTGTCGTCTCATGATGTGTGTGTGTTCTTGTGGCTATCAGTAATGTATAAGATGATTGTTTGGTTGACAAATTTGGATAAAATATTTGGATAAAGAAAAAATATGAGAGAAAAGTAGAATGACCTTGGGGGAAACATAAAGAAGCAGAGGGAACAGATAAATGTACTTACAGTTGTCCTTTTAATCTTTTCTGTGTATTAATTAGGGGATGCATGACAAAAAGGGATACAATACAGTACAATTTATTTTGTATAGCCCAAAATCACACAAGAAGTGCTGCAATGGGCTTTAATAGGCCCTGCTTTTTGACAGCCCCCCAACCTTGACTTCCTAAGAAGGCAAGGAAAAACTCCCAAAAAAAACCTAGTAGGGAAAAAATGGAAGAAACCTTGGAAAGGCAGTTGGGCGTGCAGTGGGTGTCAAAAATGGTGGTTAATACAATACAATACACAGAACAGAACACAAGTAATCCTCAATACAATATAATAGTAAAATAAAAATATTACAAGTACAGAGCAGAATTCAACAGTAGATGATATCACATAATACGATTTGGATTTGTTCAGAGTCCTGGAGACCTTGGCCATCAAGCTGCCTCCTCCATTTGGCCATTCCACAGCTGAGTCAGTGCTGGGCCAGGCAATACAATAATATAGGACCCCTCTACCCGACAATTCCTGTGATCCTCCATCAGAGATTACTTTACCTTAGGCAGGCAAAACAACTTGGCAGGTGGGCCATGGCACTAAGTGCCACATTTGAGTACCGAGAAGAGAAACAGAATAAGTCAGGGTTAGTATCCAATTATAACTATCATGTTACTTATGTTTTAGTGCTAATTACTAACAACAGAGATGCCGTCTGTACAGTTAATCTGCAGCTCTAATCAGGGTATGCTAAACTGAAGTAGTGAGTCATCACCCGGGATTTGAAAGCTGAGACCGAAGGGGCATCTCTTATAGTAGCAGGCAGACCATTCCACAGTTTAGGGGCCCTGTAACTAAAAGCTCGACCTTCCACTGTTATTTTATTAATCCTTGGAATCATAAGCAGACTGGCATCTTGAGAACCCCTTAACGCGCACACGTACCGGTCCCGGGACATAACAGCGTTTTGACGACGTTACAGCCATGTGTGCATGCCCATCTGTCATGCATCTCGACATACTACCCATCAAATGAAACCTCAAAGTCTCGTCTTTCCGATGATATAAACCATTTTGACACACAACAACCACAGCACTGACACTAAAGCCTTTTTTACAGAGAAGTACATACTTTTAAGAGTTGACTTTCTCTACCTTTGAAGACCCTCTGCAAGTCAAACATCAATATTTCCGAGCAGTATTGGTCTCATTCTGTCCATAAGGCTCCAGTGAATATAATTCAGTAAAACGATTAGGTCCAAAACACGCGATATATCCTCAAAGGGACAAAAACTCCAGAAAACGTTTCATAACTTGAGACTAGCTACGTCATTTTTTTTCATTTCTATTGATCATATCAGACGTAATTTGTTTCTGTCGGCGATAACCATGCTACAGCATGTTACACGGAAGTGTTAGCTTCTGATTGACACCTAAGTTGGCCAATTACGACGGGTCTGGGGTTGACTGGCACCTCGTATAGCCAACGAGTGTCACAGACAGCTGAACGATGACGTACAACCCCAAACCCTGGTAGAATCTACCAGTTTGATTGGACACTGTGAGTGACACTCAAAACTTACAGCCAATGAGCAGCTGAGCACGTAGATATGTAACTTGCCATACTAACTTGTAAACAAAATGATCGGAGCTGCGCGAAGGTGGCATTTGTGCCAGTCTGCAGACTTGGTGCGTGGTTGTTTATTGTGATTTCATCAAGTTTTTTCGCATATTTTATATGGATAAAAGTACAGATAAACGTGAATACACTCTCGATTAAAAGTATTAGAGGCATGTACGCGGCGTGAAAGTAATCAATCGGCCCAGGAGACGACTAATGGCAGAGAGCGACATGTGCCACGCCCTTGTGCTTTCTGCCTGCTATGGATTGCTGCCATCAGTGGCACATGGAAAAACGCTGAGCTGTGCTGTAACAGTTTGTAAAAGAAATGTATATAGTTTGTGTGCATTTTATAAAAAAAAAAGTAAAAAATAAAATATATATATATATTTTTGGCCCATAAGACTTGTGTTGACTATTTTTATATTGAAATGTCCATCCATCCATTTTCTAACCTGCTGAATCCGAATACAGGGTCACGGGGGTCTGCTGGAGCCAATCCCAGCCAGCACAGGGCACGAACCAATCCTGGGCAGGGTGCCAACCCACCGCAGGACACACACAAACACACCCGGGCCAATTTAGAATCACCAATCCACCTAACCTGCATGTCTTTGGATTGTGAGAAGGAAACCCACGCAGACACGGGGAGAACATGCAAACTCCACGCAGGGAGGACCCGGGAAGCGAACCTGGGTCTCATAACTGCGAGGCAGCAGCGCTACCACTGCGCCACCGTGCCGCCCTATATTGAAATGTGTATTTTTTATTGTTTTTATTATTTTTATAACTAATAGAGTGACACTGTATGTAGATATAGATTCCTTTAGGTGTAAGCTTTCAGTAGAGCCCTCATTGATATATGTGGGTTGAAGCATTCAAAAGTTATTACACTTTTTCCATACGTTCCAAAATGTGGATAATGGTCCCTCTAAAAAGCACCTGGACATGCCCACATAAAAACTGGTGTAAAAAATGTCATTTTTACAGGTATTCTTTTCAAATTTGAAATGTGAGTAGTCAACAAGTTATTCTGTTGGTACATAGTGTGTTTCTATCCCCACCTACCTACTGCAGCTTTATTTTCCTTTATTTTCATAAAAAAACTTAGGCGAGAACAAAACAAATTCGTTTTTTTTGTGAGTTCTAATGTGCATAACTTTTGATCAGTCACACCTACAGTGATTCTAAGGGTGAAACTAGAGAATGTTACCTTTACAAAGAGACCAAACATGTGTTTATACTCCAGATAGTTCAATAACAGCAATGATTCTAATTTGGAGTGGTCGAATTACAAGCGATTTAGCAAAAATGACCCCGCTTGATAAGGGGAGTGTGCTCTGGTTTGTAAGTCATGATAAGCTCAGAGAAGTAAGCATGGCATGGTGGTGCAGTGTTTAGCACTGCTGCATCATAACAAGGTGGCCAAGGTTTACACCCTGTGTAGAGCTGGCATATGCTCCCCATGTCTGCTTATGTTTCCTTCCACAGTCCAAGAACATGCAAGTGTGTGGATGTGTGTTTATCCTGTGCTGGACTGGTACCTTGTCCAGGTACTGAAATATACATATGAGACATAACATTGGTTTCTTTTTATCCATTCTTCATTCATTATAAACTATGTGAAACAAAATTATGTGATCATGTGAAACAAAATACAGTACCCTCCATGCATGGAAGAACATTTCCTGATAAGTTAAAATCTAAAATCACAAATGGTGTTTGGTTAGATTGACTCACATACATTTTGCATAAACTATGTGAAAAATTGAAAGATTTATTTTTTTATAAATATAAACAGCTAAAAATTGTAATGTACTTAAATAATTTAAGGAATATTATGATGGAGAAAAGTGTTGTTTTTTTTTATCAGTTGTGTGTTTGTCACTTTTGCAAATAGTTTAAAGCCTGAGAGCAAACATTGGAATGTGAAGCCTAAATGTTTTTCTTAATTCAAATTTTTCCAAAAATTAAAGAAAAACTTTACTGGTAAAGTGATTCTTCTCTGACTCCTGTTTTCAAAATGTGTGCTGTTCTCTGGAGGACAACGGTACAGCTTTACCATTCATGCTGCCAGACTGCCTGTGTGCTCTGACTGATCCTCATCTTCAAAGAGTAAGTATGGAGAGAATACATCATTAAATTCATTTGTAGTTTTGAAAACCTACTTGTGACTTCTAAAGAGACCTCCACAGAACATGTCTCTTTGACCAACAACCTTTATATTGTTTTGACATCTTTTCTTTCAATTTGACATTTGAAACAGGATATTTTTATGTCATCAGTTAGGTGAGCTAAAAATATGTTTTGTACTCATTAAATTGTTACATTAACTGGACTGGGTTCATGCTTTTCCCTGACTGTGCTCTTTGGCTCTCCCTTTCCCTCTCCCTTGGTTAACAAACTAGTATACTGTACATCAAGTCTTTTAACTAAATCCCTTCATTTTACATTTGAAATGTTTATGGGATTTGACTATATTAACAAAACTGTAAGTGGAAAGAAAGACTTACATATTAAAATTGTGTCAAATGTATGGCACATGTAATGTGGATAAAACAAAAGAAGGGGTTATCTGGTTCTTCACCACCTATAAGGCCTTTTCAGTAGCTAAACATGGATGCATAGAAATTTCACCTAGCTTGTGTTTCTCTTATGTATTGGTAATAGTGGACATGTCTTCTAGGTGGGTAAATGCAGTGCCCCATATCAAAAATGATGCAGCTGCTGTATGAAAGACACTATTAAAAGAAATCATCCATCCCTTTGGGATCTCAGTTTAAATTGAGATTAATGGAGATGTCACCCTGTCTGTGGATCAAGAAAAGATTTCAGAACCAGAGTCCAGACTGGCAATTTCCAACCCCACATTGCTGGGAGACCAAGTGTATATCTGAGTAGAAGTGAAGACCCTTAAATGGTAATTCAGGCAACTCCCACAGCTGTACAGGATATGGATGTTGAACAGTTGCAAAAGACAGGTGAGCCAATGGCTTATCGATTGGCCAGTGGAACCAGGAAAATGACAGGACCAGTTAGCCACAAGAGTCATGCTTGAAATACTAAGTGGTGTAGCTCCTGTTAACTCCTCAAGTGGAGAAGCAAACGAGACATGTCACTGGAACTACAACACCCATAGCGCAGGTGGTGGAGCTATCATTCACTAAAGACACAGGACAAAAATAACTGGGCACTGGTCTGGAAAACACTCATTACAGATGGACTCTCTACAGTAAGATGTTCTTCGAACAAAGGGTGTGACAGATTTCTTTTGGTTGTGTGGTGGACAACGCCTCAGGAACACCCTGCCCATGAAGGAATGGGCTTAGTGCCTGGGTCCAGTTATTGCAAGAAATTCAGATTCTAAAGTGGCCACAAAAAGCAGACACTACATCTAGGGTTAAGAGAGCCTATGAGCTGGATTGCTCTCTGCCAAGCCGAAGTGTTCATCTTGATTCCACTGGACAGAAATTATTGGTTTGGTTTCAACAGGTAAGAGAGAGAATTAAGGCCATGTCACATTACACAATTTTCCCAGTAATTTTCAGTCACAGACTTCATATATACAGTATGATTTTACAAAGACAGAGGTGGTCGCACTCTGCTTCCATGACTTCCAATGATGTATTCTGACGTCATCAGACACTCAGTCTAAACAGTCTACAACTCACTCTGACAAGATCAAACAGGTTTTCATTTTGTCTTAAGTCGACGGGATGGGCTTATTTGTATGTGAGAGCTGACAACCAATGAGCACTCACCTGGTAGTACTATCCATATAATGCAGCAATGAAAAATAAGAAATGCGGGTGTATCGGACCTCACCAACAGAAGACAGGGCTTGTCAGTCTAATATCTCATGTTTTACAAACACACAAAAGAATAAAAAAAAGAAAACAGCCAGAGATTTGCCACACCACGAAAGTATTCATACAGCACTGGCTCTGACAGGGAGCACATTATCGGCTATCAGAAAGAAGCTCACAATACCTTGGAAATTTAACATCCCCAGCAACCTCTAGCCATGTAATCCAATAACCTCAGGCAACGAGATCAGCAACTGCAATCATCATGTTTGACATCCCCTCCAACTAGAAGACGTGTAATGTTATGCAAGTTTAAGACTAAATTAGACTAAGTCCAATATATAAGCCACTAATCCACACTGCACAGAAAGATGTTATTGAGCCTTAGTAATACCATAAACTTTTACATGTAGATGACAACACTTTTTACTCAAATGCAGTGAATCAGAGAGAAATTTGTAAAATTGTATTTGATATACGGCTAGGAGCCAAAGCATATCTAGCATGTAGCCATGCGCAGCCACAATGGATTTTAATGTCCCATAACATTTTTTTTAAATATTGCTGTCCCAGAGGAATGATTTAATGAATTTCTCATTATTTATTCTTGTTAGAGCTTAGTCATTGTGGTTTGGGGAGATACATAATAGGATATTTTTAGAGTTGTTAGCCTATTGTAAATGTTCTATTGGATCCATTATGCTGGCATGCTTGGTGTCTGCCTTGCTTTACTTTATTTAAAAAATAATAACAAAGGCTAGCCAAAGTATATTCACTGTTGCGTTAAATACTCTGCTGTTATTCCGATCGGCTGTTTATTACACTCGCCTTTAGTGCTTATACATAAGTTGGTATTTTTAATCTGCTCAGGCTTCAATTCATGTCTGCCCTTTAGACAGCTGCATTTTAAAACCCTTGTAAATATGCAGGACTAAATTACTTTAATTGACTTTATTCTGCCTCTTTGCAATACATGTGGCACAACTTAACATTCGATTTAGCACAAAAGCATTCAGCAGGAGGCTCATCTGCTTTTTTTTTTTTTTTTTTGTAGGGCACAGGTTATATACTGTGTTGTTTCACATGTCCAAATCGGATACATTTAATGCCTAAATGAATAAATAGTTCAGAGTCATAAAACTACTGGGCCGTGTTTTGTTGTTGATTCAGTTACTCTCTGGTTTATGCTATCAAGTTCTGTCCCAGGATGGCTGCTTGCCAGCTCATCCATATTGCACCTTGATCGTGGTGCTTCATTTGAATATTACATTCTTTACGTCTGCCAGAGCAACAACTGCAGAGTGTGACTTTAGGCCAAGGCATTCCCTTCAAGAAGTTTTAACACTGTCGGTAAAACAGCTCTTGGATATACAGAAAGAGTAAAGAACAAAGGTCTGCATGCTCCTACTGTGTCCATGGCTGTCTGCCCACTGCACAATGCCTTGTTGTCAAGTATTTTTGTACTGTTAGATCAAACCTTAAGGAAAAGAAGGCAAGTTATCTGATAAATTAGAGGAGACCATCTACCACAATTTTTTTGTTAGATAACAGCTAAGTTGTCCAAAAATCTCAGATTTTTTAAAAACTGCTATGGCTTCTGCTTCAGTTAACTGACTCATTCAATTCAGAAGGTGTATGTGGCTTGGTTTGGGTAGGCTCGGGACTGGGACAACAATGTATTACAATACAGCTTAAACTGGTCCATGGCCTTTTATTAATGTGGCATTTTGCCACAACGTGAGGTTTTCATTCAAGTGAAAAGAAGGCAATTTTGAACTTTTCTGCAAATATGTGTCAGTGTATGCCCATGTGGTTTTGTCTGCTTTGTGATTAAGGACTCATCTGCTTCTTTTTTGGGGCAGATTCAGATTTTTTTGTTTTCTCAGTAGTCTTTTTCATTCTTCATCTTCTCGATGACTTATTCTGATGCATTCATTTGATCCTATTTAATGCCTGATTTTCTACATTTATTCTTCTCTACCTAATACAGTGTAATTGAGAAGCTGATTCCCGAACAATGGAGGAATCCTTTCAAGGAAGAGAAGGTAATTTGGACAGGCCAATTGAAATGTCTACCTGCCTGGCACTAAGATGAGACTGATAACAGGCAGAGCAGGGTTGTGAACAAAAGAATCCTATTGTGAATTGGATTAGATTAAATTAGATATAGTTTATTAATCCCAAGGGGAAATTCAGATGCATACAGTAGGGAATTTTTTCATTATGGCTACACTTGGGTCTTAATTTGGGATCCTGAGGTGGTTGGTCACATGATGGGTGTAATGCTTTATCAGTGCATGCTCCCGGCCTATTCAGTTTTGCCAGCAGGTTTTATCTTGTGATAGAGCAGACTTTCCTGATACGTTTGTTCAGGTGTTGTATGTCTTCTGAGCTCCAGTTGTTTCCCCAGGCAACTACAGCATAGAACAACACACTGGCTACTATGGACTGGTAGACCTTTTTCAGCAGCTTACTGTATACATCAAAAGACGTTAGTCTCCTTAGGCCGTGCAGCCTGCTTTGGTCATTCTTTTTTTATCTTTTATTGAATTTATTAAAAGCATGTAACATTCCATATGATCACGTCAAACTTAACAAAACTAAAATCAAATCAAATCAGCCCCTACCCATGAGTAACAGAGGAAGGCCAACAACCAGAGCAAAACTGTTAAGAGTAGTAAAGAGAGAAAGGAGTCTTTTCCCCCAATTTAAATGTGTATTCAAAAATGTTATTGATTAGGTCCTGCCAGGTTTAAAAAAAAGTTTTGAACAGTTCCTCTAAGTGAGAATTAGATTTTCTCAAGATTCAAATAGTATATAATTTCAGTTACCCATTGACGTAAAAGAGGTGAGTTAGAATTCTTCCAGTTGAGCAAGACAAGTCTGCGTGCTCATAGTGAAGTAAAGGCAATTTCTATTTGTTTGTCCTTCTCCACTTTAAGCCCATCTGGGAGTACGCAAAACACAGCTGTTAATAGATTAGGAGAGATTTTGATGCCAAGGCTGTCTGAAAGGCATTTAAAGATTTTGGTCCAGAATGATGTTCATTTGGTACCCACCCAAAACATGTGGCCTAGTGAAGCTGGAGCTCGATTGCAACATTCACAGGTTGGATCTTGTCCTGGAAACATCTTGGATAACTTCAAATGAGACAGATGTGCTCAATAAAAGATTTTAAGTTGAATAATTGAATGTTTTGCACATATGGAGATAGAGTGAATTCTGTGAGTGGCTACCTTCCACTCCATTTCTGAAATGTTGAGTAAGAGATCCTTTTCCCATTGTGCTCTGGGATCTTTAAAAGGAAGGGAGTTTATGCAAAGACATTATTTATATACAAATCTCTAAATGACTTAATCCCATATGTTTTCCAAATATTAAAAACTGTGTAAGTTCGAGAGGGTGGAAAAAGGTGGTTATCATGTAGAGGTGGCACAGATAAAATTTTCCCTTATTAAAGTGCTTCCTACATTGGTTCCATATTCTGAGTAAATGAAGGACAAATATGTTGTTAGTATATTGATGATGCCTTGTATTTACTGGTGTACAAAGCAAGGAATATAAAGAAGTGCTGCAGGATTTCATTTCTATTGCAGACCAAGCTAGTGTGTATCTATTTGTGTCAATGTCCAGGTTTTTATAGGTTGTAGCTTGTTGTAATAAAATTGAAGGTTAGGTAGAGCCATGCGGTCTTCTGCCTTAGGTCGCTGTTGAATGAGTGGATTTTTCGAATTCTAAATAAATGAGGTTATGATTGAATCTAATTTCTTAAAAAAAGATGTGTTAATGTATATGGGGATGTTTTGAAATAGGAAGAGAAGCTTAGGGAGGATATTCATCTTCACAATATTATTTCTTCCTGCTAAAGTAAGATGGAGGGTAGGCCATCTATGCACATCTTGTTTAATTTGATCTATGCAGCAAAATTTTGTTGAAAAGGTGCTTTATATTTACTTATGATGTTGGCCCCTAGGTATTTAAACTGATCTGCAATAATAAAAGGGAAGTTGTCCAATCTAATGTTGTTTGCTAGAGAATTCACTGGAAAGAGCACATTTTGTTAATTAATTTTAAGTCCAGATATCTTTTGAAATTCTGCTAGTGCTTTTAGGGCTGTAGGCATGGAATTTTGTGGGAATGAAATATACAGTCCATATTATCTAAATATAGTAATACATTCTGTTCAAGTCCTTCTCTGAAAATACCCTTTATCTCTGGTGCATTTTGAAAGTAAACAGCTAATGGCTCAATTGCAAATAGCAATGGTGACAAGGGGCATCCTTGTCTAGTACTACATTCTAGTTTGAAGTAGTTTGAAATAATGTTGTTAATAAAAACTGAAGCTGTATGATCCATGCACATATGGTTGGGCCAAACCCAAATTTATGCAAAGTGTTAAATAGGTAATCCCATTCAACCATATGAAATGTTTTTTCTGCTTCCAAAGATAATATGATCTCCGGAGTGTTAGACTTGGTGGGTGAATATATTACATTAACTCTTTTAGGGTGGGTGTCGACTTTTGTCGACAGGAGGGGTTGAGGGCGAATGTCGACTAAAGTCGACATCCAGGGATAGAGGGCGATAATCAGCTGTTAATGGCGACAAATCTCACTGTCACGTCACAGGCATTCTCTCTTTGCTTGGAGGAATGCTAGACTCGTTGACTCTGCAACTAATCCTAGCGTGTGTGTGAGTTGCGAAATGTAAACAATGGCAAGATGGCATCGACATGTGACAATGGAGCGAAGCGAATGCAGAAAAGAAAACACTCGGCAGACAATGTTTTGCGCATTATCACGGAGTCGGACTCTGATTTTTCAGAATCGGATTTTAATGACAGTGATCAGGAGATCGAGCAAGAGAGTGAGAAGCCGGCATCAGCTGATCAAAGACCAGCTGATGCCGCGCCAGCGGATCTGCTGCCAGTTAAGCGCTTCGCGCAGCAGATGCATCTACGGCAAGGTTCACGTGGGATAAATACACAGACATTGATCCGTTGAGAGCCGATCTGGCTGCTGGACTTCACAAGACGGCATGGCTTGCTGTTGGACACGACAGATCACCAGCTGCTGTACTTCAGGCTGCTCTCTCCTGATGCTGCTTTTCAGCTACCATCAGATGAGATAAACAGGTAGGCAGAGAAATTTTTTGAATCGCGGGCTGCGTTTGCATCGCATTCTCGTTTTTCAAAGTGTAAACCCACAACAAAAGATGAGAAAAGTAGGCACCAAAGCAACACATATTGTAAGCAGTGCAATGTGGCAATGACTGAAATTGGCTGCTTTGAGCGAGATCAGACTTTGCAGGACTTTGCTGTGTAAAATGTATGTGATATATATGTGAAATCATAGAGTATGCAGGCTCATACAACATGCAAGACAGTAACATTTGTCAAAAGTAAATATTTTTTGTTGATTTGATATGTTAAACAATTGCTTTGTGTTCTTTTTTAAAAAATGTTAGTTTTTGGAAAAATATTCAGCCCTGGGAGATAAGAAACAAAAAAAAAATGAGCCCTAAAAGAGTTAAATAGGCATTGAAGATTGGAAGCCAAATGTCTACCTTTAAATAAATCTGGTTTGGTCTTGTTATATTATTGAAGGGAGCACTTTCTCATTCCTTCTAGCTAGGGTTTTGAAGAGTATCTTAAAATCATTATTCAAAAGTGAGAATGGTCTGTATGATGCACAAGTCCTTATTTTTCCTTAGGAAAAATGGTAATTAATGCTTGGTGAAAAGTTTGAGGTAGAATTTTTTTTGTCTCTGGCTTCTATAAATGTTGCTAATAAGAGGGGAGGTAACTTAACTGAATATTTGTTATAAAATTCAGCAGGGTAGCCATCGGGACCTTCAGCTTTCCCACTCTGAAGTGAGTTTATAGCCTCTCGTAATTCTGATAATGTCAGTGGTTTATCCAGTTCCTGTGCACTTAGAGTATCTAGCTGCGGTATCCATAATGTATAAAAAAAATGCATTAGATTGTGTCTTGTGTTCTTTAAACTGAGTAGAATATAAGGACTTATAGTAGTCTCTAAATTTGTGCATTATATTTTCATGGCCAATGATTCTGTCTCTGTGTTGGTGATTACTGATATTGCATTGTGAATTTCCTGCTTATGGATTTGTTGTGCTAAGATCTTGTTAGTCTTCTCTCCGTGCTCGTAGTAATGATGTCGCGATCTAAAGGTGAGTTTTTCTCTCTGTTTTGTTGCCAAGAGGTTGAGTTCTGATTGCAAAGCCTGTTTTGTCCTAAAAAGTGCCTCATTTGGAGACCTGGCATGTTCTTGATCTGTTCTGGTAATTTCACTGATTAACTTTGATGCTTTATTGGTTTCCAATTTATTTTTGTGGGAAAGATATGAGATAATCTTTCCTATTAAGAAATCTTTCAGAGTTCAGTGTCTTGTCATGCATTTGTCTCTAGATAAAATTCAATTTGCTTGGATATAAATTCTGTACAGTTCTCATCAGTTAATGACTGGGGATTAAGCTGCCAGCTACGAAATGACTATGTGGGGCATAGTGATGTGAGCTCCATGATCAGAGGGGCATGGTTGGATAAAACAATTGCGTCATATTTGCAAGATTTGATCATGGGCAAGAAATTGTTATCTATAAAGAAATAATCAATTCTTGAGTAACAAAGATGTACTGGTGAGAAAAAGGAAATGCTCTTAAGTATGGATTTAGACATCTCTATGGGTCTGATATGTTATGATCAATTAAAAACTGCAGTGTTAGATGTTGTCACCCCTGTAGCTGAAGACCTATCTAGGTCTGGATTTGAAACACAATTAAAATCTCTGGCCATTATAATTTTGTGGGTGTGCAAGTTAGGAATGGATGCAAATACGTTTTGGATGAAATCTTGATTCACTCAGATTGGGTGCATAGATATTTATCAAAATATCTAATATAGATTACCCATAACCATCACATATCGCCCTTCAGGATCTGATACTACATCTGTTACTTCAAATGAAATTGTTCTGTAAATTAAGATTCCTACACTAGTTTTATTTGTATAGCTGGAGTGGAATATTTGGTCAGTCCATTTTCTTTGCAACTAAAAGTGATCCTTACTTAATAAGTGGGTCTCCTGTAAAACCTATCTTGACGTTTAGACCTGTTAGGTGAGAGAATACTTTCTTCCTCTTAAGTTCATGATTAAAACCGTTGACATTCCAGCTCACAAAGTTTACTGTTTGGTTATAGAGATACTGCTTCTAACTTTTGTTGTCATTCTATAATTTTAAATTAAGGTTGTACATTGTTACATATGATAGCTTTAATCTTAATTTACAACATTTCAAGGAGTTATGGCTGTGAAGCCCATTGTTGTGTTGGCACTTACAATTGTGAGGATGAAAAGGATAGATCAGAAATAACTTGCTCTCATTCTCTGCCTCCGCAAGTTAGGCTAGACCACACTTTACAAGGTCCCAGTCCCCTGACATGCCAAGAGACAGAGCACGTCCACAACAAAACAAGCCACCAAGCAGGGGTGTAGAAGGAATAAAGTAGAGATATTCTATCTATTGCCAGTGCAGTCCAAATACTGAAAGCCTAAAATATTTGGAAAAAAAAATATTCATACATACACATAATGCATACATATATATATATATATATATATATATATATATATATATATATATATATATATATATATATATATATATATATATATATATATATATATATATATACACACACACATACACTCATAAATATGCAAATATATATGATTCTGGGGAGCCAATCAGGCAAATACAATGATTTTCTGAATATATAAAGTCAGTGCTGGAATATATAAAGTCATTCCTGAATATTTAAAGTCAAAGCCTGATTATACAGTCAGCATCGGAATATAAAAAGCCATTCCTGAATACATAAAGTCAGCGATGGAATATATAAAGTCATTCCTGAATATATAAAGTTAGCATCGGAATATATAAAATAATTCCCAAATATATAAAGTTAGGACAATCCACAAATAAAATGGTCTAGTTCCATCAAATATTGTCTAATTTCTGTGCTTGTCATTTTACTTGTACTAGTGAAAGGTAAACTTTAAATTTATATATTCAGGAATGAGTTTATATACTCCAACCCTGACTTTATATAATCAGGAATGACTTTATATATTCTGATACTGACTTTATATATTTAAGTTTTGACTTTATATATTCGGGAATGACTTTATATATGCCGACACTGACTTTATATATTTAGTAATAACTTTACATATTTCAGCGCTGACTATATATTCAAGTTTTGACTTTATGCATTCAGAGAATCATTGTATTTGCCTGTTTGGCACCCCATAATATAATATATACTATATATATATATATATATATATATAGTGATAAAGAAGGACACCAGACATTGCAAAGGTTTGGGGCAGCCACCCGTACAATGTGTTCCTGGCTGCAAAAGTAAAAGGTTTGGTAGCGAGTAATGATTACAAGACAGAGTCCAAAACAAAACTGAAATCCAGAGGAAGGGAGTCTGGGGGAAGTGATGTCATCCTCGGGGTCAGGACCAGAAGTTCTGTGTCCTGAGCTGAGGCAGCGGCTCCTGGTCAGATTTCGTGGGAAAGGTCTGCAGGACCTGGGCAGATGTGATACTACTAGTCATTAAGCCCTTCACTTGCCTCCTATTCGCACGTGTGTGACAAGGCTCCCCCCTTAGCCCAGACCCATCGGGTCAGGTGGCCTGCACCGAGAGGTCATGAGCCCGGGAGAGGGTGTTAACATGAAGAGACCCCTTTTGATGAATGAGCGAAAACTTCTATGACTGTAGGTCAAGAAACCACCTAGTGACCCGCGGATTCGACTTCTTGTGTAGGGAAATCCACTTTAAAGGCACATGGTCCGTCACCAGAGTGAATTCCCGGCCCAAGAGGAAGTACCGCAACTGAGTAATCACCCATTTTTTCGCCAAGGCTTCCTTCTCCATCATTGTGTACCTGGTCTCCCATTCCAACAGTTTCCGGCTCAGGTACATGATGGGGTGTTCCAGGAAGGCAGCACTATACACGTTATGGGGCTGGAGCACTTTGTCCACCAGATGCTGGAAAGTTGCAGGAGCCGCGTATAATCTGAATGGAAGGACACACTACTGCCAATGTCTGCTAGGGGTGCTAAATGCAGCCTCGACCTTCACGGACTCTGTTAAAGAAACCTGCCAGTATCCTTTCATCATGTCAAGTGTGGTCAAGAATCTAGCTTGTCCCAGCCCCTTTCAAGGAGGTCATCCCCATGTGGCATGGGATAAGCATCAAACGGGGATACCTGGTTAAGCTGACGGAAGTCATTGCAAAACCTCCAACTGCCATCGGGCTTACCGATCAAAACAATTGGACCAGGGACTAAAAATTTCCTTAATCACTCCTAGTTCCAGCATTTGCTTGATTTCCAGTTCTACCTCAGCTTCCTTTGCCTCTGGGCTCTCGGACATTAACCCCCAGCTCAGTCAATATGTCATGCGCAACCAGTGAGGTCCAACCAGGTTTTTCACTCACCACCTCTGGGATGGAGTGGATAGCTGATTCCAGCCCCTGTCTCTGTCTGGACGATAATTCCCCGCCGAAATTAAGGTGGTCTGTTTGGGCAAAGAGTGAGCGGGGCTGAACGGAGGAGGGATCGGGTCCCTTTCTTTCCACGGTTTCAGCAACTTCACATGATACACCTGCTCACTTGGCTGACGATTAGGTTGTTTCACCAAATAATTAACCAATCCTTTCCTTTCCTTAATTTCATAGGGGCCTTGCAAGTGGGCGAGCAATTTGGAATGAGAGATGGGAATCAATACCATGACACTATCCCCTGTACAGAACTCCTGGAGTGTTGTGCCATGATCATAAAGGCGGGCCTGGACTGCTTGTGCTTTCTCCATATGACTTTTTAGAATCAGTATAATTTTTCAAAATCAATCGCATAACTGTAATATATTCTATTCTATTTGTTGAGGGAAGAGACTCTCCTTCCCAGCCTTCCTATCCAATATTCCCCGGGGCTGTCGTCCGTATAATAACTCAAAAGGTGAGAAGCCCGTAGAGGCTTGTGGGACCTCCCAATCGGCAAAGAGGAAAAGGGGGAGGAGTTGATCCAAATTCCTCCCATCCTCGTTGACCACCTTGCAAAGCATCTGGTTGAGAGTCTTATTGAACCTTTCTATTAAACCATTGATTTGAGGATGGTACACCGAGGTTCTTAAGTGCTTTATCTTCAGTAACTTGGCCATTTCCTTGAACGTTTCCGAGGTAAAAGGTGTCCCTTGGTCTGTTAGGACTTCTCTAGGGATACCGTCTCGTGCAAAGACCCCTACAAGTTCCTGTGCGATTGACTTAGAAGTAGCCGAGCACAAAGGAACAGCCTCTGGGTATTGGGTCGCATAATCCATGAGGACTAATATATATTTATGTCCTCGGGCTGAGGAATGTAAGGATCCCACTATATCGACCCCAATGTGGTCAAAGGGAACATCAATTAGGGGAAGGGGAACCAGAGGAGCATGGGCCCTCCTGGGAATTTGCCGTAGTTGACACTCCGAACAGGAAATGCAAAAACGGCGAACCTCCTCATTGATTCCTGGCCAGAAAAATCGGAGCTTGATCTGCTCCAAGATTTTATTGGAGCCAAGATGGTCTCCAAGGAAGTGGGCATACGCCATCTCACAGACCTGCCGCCAGTAGGTTCATGGGATAAGCAGCAGCTTCTGGTCCTTCCCCTCATGCTCTGCGACCCGGTATAATAGGTCATTTTTCAATAACGAAGCAAGGTCCCTGTGGCATAAGCTGATGTGTGTGTTGGCCATTGACAAGAACTACTGCATTCCTTGAATGCTTCAGAGTGTCATCATTCCACTGCTTTGAAAGAAGCCGGTGTCATTCTAAATTGAAATTGAGTCAGAGAGAGGATCTGGAGTGACTTCAAGGGGCGGGGATTCCTCCTGGCTCACGGGTAAATGACGCAACTGCCCACAATGGACCAGGAGTCTCTGCGCTGGCCTTGTGGCTCTCGTGGCTCTTGTGGTTACACAGCATGGAGGCAGCTTGAGACGAGTTACCCTCATCTATCACGAGGCTTAACTGCTGACTGGGAGTACTCAGTAGTCTACCACATTCACTGTCAGACCAGTCCCGCTCTAAAATCACAGGAAAGGGGGATCAGGGAGGACCGTAAGGGGGGTCTTTTAAGCCCCCCCCCTTACATATGTAACACCGTGTGGATTTATACACACAAACTTCTCCATGTATGCACCTAAGACTGGTCTTTTCTTTAATCCACTGTCATGGCAAGACATATCAGCAAGCAACTACGGACATATTACTGCCGGAGTCAAACAGTGCCGTGACTTTATACCGTTGATAAGTACTTCCCCAGTAGGTGAAGCTACCAGGCGTTGCTAAGGGCACACAAACAATATCCCCGCGTCCCCCTTGCCTTCCACCTCGCTCCAGGACAGGTTGCACACCAAGCGGCCCGGTGACTTCAGAACGGGCTCCAGTTTGTGTGAGAGAGACTTGTTAAGTGGGACGTAGTCCCTAGGGGTTCTACTAGAGGGCTTGCTTAAGACCTTCAAGCTGAGCATCAAGTGCTCTAAATGTATTTTCAGGCTTACTAGCATAGCTTTAAAGGTTGCCTCAAAGCAATTACTTAAATGCTTCTCCATGTATTTAATATCCTGAAACAGCTCTGGTTATTCTTGTTCAGCACCATTGTGATATCAGACCAATCCAGGTTATGTGAACCCCCAGGTACTTGCACGCATCACTTTTGCATCCTCACCCTGAGTCCACCAGCAGCTCTTTTGTCTTGATGATGTTAAGTTTCAGGTTGTTGTTCTTGCATCAGAAGACAAAGTCCTCCACAACCTTTCAACACCCCTTATTAAGGCAGCCTATGATGGATTGAGCTGAAAGTCTGTTGTGTAGATAGCAAACTGGAAGGGAGACAGGACTGTTCCCTGAGGAAACACCACCATTTCTGACACACAGTCCCTCAGCTCACAAACTGCTGTCTGTTGGTCAGGTAGTCCATGATCCAGGAGATTGTGGGGACATCAAGATTCAGAGCCTTGAGCTTTTTTCCCCAATCGATGTGGAAGAATGGTGTTAAAGTCACAGGAAAAATCATATATAAAATCACAAGTAGCCTGGGAGTACCTGAAGCTGGAATAAGGTGGTCTGGCATATTGCCATTGTGACACTTAATTGGAAAAGCAAATCAAAGGTGAAAAAGATGGAGGAAATCCAACAAACACTGCCTTTTGTTACTTTTACCTTTGCCTAATTGTAAGAAAACCATAATTCTTTCTAATGATTCTTGGAATTTGAAAATAATTGTGTCAAGTCTTCACTTAATAAGTGGAATGTGATGGGTTAAGGTGTTGAGAAATCACCCTTCATCACAATCTCCGACTACCAGCTGGAAGGCATGCATCAGTTCATTTACCTTACAGAGAGTCCAGATAAACATGAAGCAGACTCTACACACCAAGATGGCTGTCTCAAGTGTTTGTGTGCTAGGCAGCTTCCTAACAGCAAGTCCTGGATGCTCTACTTCAGGCAAGAAAGGAGAACACATGCCCTTCATATACACAACCTCTGCAGCATTCTTGACATCAGCTGGCAGGACCACATGATGAATGAGGAGATCCTTACATGTGCTAAGATCTCCAGTCTTTATTCCCTGCTGATACATCCTGACTTCACTGGATTGGCCACATCCATCAGATGTCTGACAGAAGGATTTCAAAGGATTTCTTGTACAGTGTCACAAGAACAGACATTGACAGATAAAGAGTTGGGGCAGCCACCCGTATATTGTGGTATCCTGGCTGCAAAAGTCGTTTTCTTTAAAATACAGAGCACTGAAGTGCACACAACCGAGTCCAAAACAAGACTAAAGAAACAAAGGAAAAGGGGCAGGTTTTAAAGGGGAGACAGGAAGTGAGGTCGTATGGATCGCACGTGGTCTTCCACCATTGGCTCAGAGCGGAGGTGACATCAGAGGGACTGGAGCTGGTGTGGCCGACTTCCATTGGCTCAGTCCCGAAGTGATGTCAGGAGATCCAGGTGAAATCCCGGGGATGGTCTACAGGCAAGGGAGAAAAGAGTCAGTGCACTCTGCCACACCCGGCATGCCTCGAACTGCCTTCACTCAAGCCCTTTAGCTGCCTCCCATGCGCGTGTGTGACAAGGCCCCCTTAGCCCAGACCCGGCGGGTGGGCGACCTAA
The DNA here is from genome assembly GCF_016835505.1 of Polypterus senegalus. Taxonomy (NCBI): domain Eukaryota; kingdom Metazoa; phylum Chordata; class Cladistia; order Polypteriformes; family Polypteridae; genus Polypterus; species Polypterus senegalus. The sequence continues at coordinate 26,785,365 of NC_053167.1, forward strand.
CCGAGAGGTCGGAACCCGAGAAGAGCATCAGCGTTGGCGTGGAGCGCCCGGCGATGAACGAGCGAAAACTTATGCGGCTGCAGGTCAAGAAACCACCGGGTGACCCGCGGATTCGACTCCTTGTGGAGGGCCATCCACTGTAGGGTGCATGGTCCGTGACAAGGGTGAATTCCCAGCCCAACAGGTAGTACCTCAGCTGAGTAATCGCCCATTTAATCGCCAGAGCCTCCCTCTCCACCGCAGCATACCTGGTCTCCCGGTCCAACAGTTTCCGGCTCAGGAACATGATGGGGTGCTCCACACCATCGACGCTTTGGCTCAGCACGGCGCCCAGGCCTGTGTCCGAAGCGTCCGTCTGGAGGATGAAAGGCAAAGAAAAGTTAGGTGCCATCAAAACAGGTGTGGGCGTAAGGGCCTGCTTTAAGTCACCAAATGCAGCGCCTGTTTTTCAGTCCATACCACAATGTTGGGGCCCTCTTCTTTGTTAAATCAGTCAAGGCGCGCTCTCGAAAACCGGGTACAAACCGGCGGTAGTACCCGCTAACCGAAAGGCTTGGACCTGCCGCTTGGTTCATGGACGGGCCATTTCAGAATGGCATCAATTTTGGAGCACTGTGGCCTTACGGTACCCGACCCACCAGGTAGCCTAAATATTTGGCCTCGCTTAATCCAAGAAGCATTTCTTGGGATTAATCCGAGCCCGCCTCACCAAGTGTCCGTAATACCGCTTGGACATGCTGTAGGTGTTCCTTCCATGTGCTGGAATAGATGACCACGTCATCCAGGTAGGCAGCACTGTATGAGTTATGAGGCGAAGCACTTTGTCCACCAGGCGCTGAAAGGTTGCTGGAGCCCGTGTAACCCAAATGGAAGGACACGATACTGCCAGTGTCCGCTAGGGGTACTAAGCGCGTTTTTCCTTCGGAGTCCGTTAAAGGAACCTGCCAGTACCCTTTCGTCATGTCAAGTGTGGTCAGGTATTGAGCCTGTCCAAGCCTCTCGAGGAGGTCGCCCACGCGTGGCATTGGATAAGCATCAAATTGGGAGACTTGATTAAGCCGGACGGAAGTCATTGCAGAACCTCCAACTTCCGTCAGGCTTACCGACGAGCACAATGGGGCTGGACCAGGGACTATAACTTTCCTCAATCACACCTAGCTCCAGCATGCGCTTGATCTCAAGCTCCACTTCAGCCTTTTTGCCTCGGGAAGGCGATACGGGCGTTCTCGGACAACAACCCGGCTCTGTCACGATGTTGTGCTCAATCAGAGAGGTCCTTCCGGGGTTCTCACTGACTACCTCCCGAGCGGTCCGGATAACTGTTTCCAGCTCCTGCCGCTGTCTGGGACTTAAGTCCGTGCGAAGTTAAGGTCGTGTGTGTGGCGAAGAGTGGCGGGGCTGGCGGAGGAGGGATCGGGGTCCCTGTCCTTCCACGGTTTCAGCAGGTTCACATGATAAACCCGCTCCTTTGGCCGGCATTGGGTTGACTCACCAAATAGTCGACCAGTCCCTTCCTCTCCTTAACCGTAGGGGCCCTGCCAGTGGGCAAGCAATTTAGAGTGGGAGGTAGGCACTAGGACCATGACCCGATCTCCGGGCGGAACTCCCGAAGAGGCGTGCAGCGGTTGTAGTACCGGCCTGTGCTGCTTGAGCCTCCTCCATGTGACTTTTAAGGACAGGCGAATCTTTCCAAATCTATCGCGTAACTCGCGATATACTCCAGTATGTTTGTGGAGGGAAGAGCCTCTTCTTCCCAGCCTTCTTTCAAAATATCTAATATGCCCGAGGTTGTCGCCCGTATAGTAGTTCAAAGGGGAGAACCCGTGGAGGCTTGTGGGACTTCCGATAGGCAAAAGGACGAGGGGAGGAGCTGATCCCAGTTCCTTCCATCCTCGCTGACCACCTTACGCAGCATTTGCTTGAGAGTTTGATTAAACCTCTCTACTAATCCGTCGGTTTGAGGATGATACACGAGGTCTTTAAATGCTTTATTTTCAGTAATCTGGCAGTCTCCTTGAGCGTTTCCGAGGTGAAGGGGTCCCCTGGTCTGTCAAGACTTCTTTGGGGATCCCCACGCCAATACCCTAGTAATTCCCGTGCGATGGCTTTAGAGGTAGCTGGCGCAACGGAACAGCTTCGGGTATCGTGTAGCGTAATCCACGAGGACTAAAATGTACTTGTGTCCTCGGGCTGAGGGCTCCAGGGTCCCACCAGGTCGACCCGATTCTGTGGAAGGGAGCGTCAATCAGTGGAATAGGAATGAGAGGAGCACGGTCCCTCCTAGGAATTTGTCGCAGTTGACACTCCGGGCAGGAAGCGCAAAAGCGACGAACCTCCTCATTAATTCCTGGCCAGTAGAAACGGAGCTTGATCCGCTCCAGAGTTTTTTCGGTGCCCAGGTGGCCACCTAGGAGGTGGGCGTGTGCTAGCTCACAGACCTGCCGCCGGAAGGTACGTGGCACTAGCAGCAGCCTCGTCTCCTGCCCGTCATGCATTGCTACACGGTAAAGGAGGTCATTATCTAGCACAAAGTAGGGGCCCTGTGGCATCGACTGATTAGTGCGCTGGCCATTGACAAGGACCACTGCATTTTTTACAAACTTCAGGGAGTCATCATTCCATTGCTCCCTTCTAAAAGAAGCCGGCGTTTCTTTAAATTGGAACCGCAACACGGAGAGAGGGTCAGCGTCGACCTCAATGGGCGTGGTTTTCCTCCGCTCCGCCCGCGTTGGTGGATGGCGTGTTAGCCCGCGACGGCCCGGAGTTGCCACGTCAGTCAGGGCGACTGCTTCTCTCTCTGCCGGCTGATTACACGGCGTGGAGGCAGCTTGAGACGGGTTATCTCCGTCCATAACGAGGCCCAAATTAACCCGGAGTGGTATGTGTCTCACCGCTTTTGATTTTAGACCAGTCCGCCCTAGTATCACCGGGTGTGGAGGATCAGGTAGGACGCTACGGTGAGCTTACGAACTGACCCTCCGTAACTGATGACACATGCGGCGGACCTGTACCAGCGGATGTCTCCGTGGACACAGGTTATACCGGTCTTAAAATTTAGCCACTGTTGCGGTTGTTAAAGCGGCGGCAACAATTGAAATGTTGCTGCGGGTCGAACAAACCTGTGGTCTTGTGTCCGTTGGCGATCACCACGCCAGTATGTGGGACCGCCAGCGGATTAGCCAGAGCACACCAACCCCTCCTCACCCTCCACCTGCATTCCTCCTTGCCTCCAAGCGGTTTGCGCGCCGCTGCGCGGACGCCAATACGGCTCCGGATTGTACAGGGTGGGGCTAGGTCTTGGAACATACCCCGGCTGAGTTTGACATGAGGACGGTTCTGCTCCCCTAGAGTGTGAGGCCGCCCTCTGCGTCTCCATAAGCTCTATGAGCTCAGCCATGTTCTTGAACGCTCGCCCCAAACCGGCTGGGTGAAGCCACGGGAAGCGCTTCCAGGAGCAGATAGCAAGCTACCTGCTCTATTATTTGGTAGGGCGTGTTTTCAAATGGCCGTAGCCAATGCCCTACCATTGCCCATAAGGACCAGGCTTGTTTGTTGGTTGGCCGCTCAGGGTCCAACCTCCATTTTTATTTTATTCACCTGCCAGTCTGGGGCACCCCTAGGTGGTAAATGGGGTTTCCAGCGCGCAGGTTCGAATCCTGCCGGCTACGCCACTGTCACAAGAACAAGACATTGACAGATAAAGAGTTGGGGCAGCCACCCGTATATTGTGGTATCCTGGCTGCAAAAGTCGTTTCTTTCAGCACAATACAGAGCACTGAAGTGCACACAACCGAGTCCAAAACAAGACTAAAGAAACAAAGGAAAAGGGGCAGGTTTTAAAGGGGGAGACAGGAAGTGAGGTCGTATGGATCCGGCACGTGGTCTTCCACCATTGGCTCGTAGCCGGAGGTGACATCAGAGGGACTGGAGCTGGTGTGGCCGACTTCCATTGGCTCAGTCCGGAAGTGATGTCAGGTGATCCAGGTGAAATCCCGGGGATGGTCTACAGGCAAGGGAGAAAAGAGTCAGTGCACTCTGCCACACCCGGCATGCCTCGAACTGCCTTCACTCAAGCCCTTTAGCTGCCTCCCATGCGCCGTGTGTGACAACAGTGAGCTGGCAGAAGATCACCACCACTTCTTTTTAAGGATGTCTGCAAGCATGACATGAATTCTATGGGCACTGATATCAACAGCTGGGAGGAATGTACCAGTATCCACATTCCCTGGGCAGGAGATCCAAAGAGGAGCCAGCAAAAGAGTGGCCACACTGAATCAAGCGTCAGCAGAGAAGAGAGTGTGGCAAAAAGTAATCCAGGGAACAAACCCAGGAACTAACAACAGAGTGATTGGCACTTACAAATTAGGCTCTATAGCCACACCAAGCACTGCACTGTCAGCACCTCATAATTCTTTATTCCATCCATATGCACATATGCCATGATCTCTCGAGGCCAATGGCTGCCTATATATATTACAGCTGTTTCATGAGTCTGGAATCCTGGGTTAAAATTTTGGTGCTTGGTGCCACTGCTTTACTGCCAAGCTGCTATGTCAGCCCATAGGAAGTACCAGCAGGAGGTATCATGAGCCTTGCAATCTAAATGAAACTTTTTATTACTCTACTTGTAATATTGTAGAATGCTCATTAAGGGTTGTTTGGTCATTAGATTGTAACTTTCACTCATTTTTGACTGTGACTTTGTCTGTTATAGCTGACCATGGATGTCCCAGAGGCTTATCTTCTACAGCAGTGTCATTGAAGGTAATTTTCTTTTTGCCTTTTACAGTGGCAAATGGTCACATCTCAGTTACAATGTTAATGAAGTCATATTCTTAAAATATCACTTTAATACATCCAAATGTCATCTATTTACCGTATATGCTCACATATAATTCAGGTTTTGAAAAATCGATCATAAAATCAGACCTCGACTTATACGCCCGTTCAAAAATGCGACTCTTACATTTTTTTACATCTTGCCTCCTCCAATCTCGCATCAGTTTCTCAGATGCATCGAATTTTGCTGCAGCATTGCAGTTACCAATTTCTTTCGCTACTTAAACAATGTTTAATTTAAAATCAGCTTCATATTTTCTTCTGGCTGAACACTCCATCGTAGATATGGGTGTATGAGGGTGTGAGGTACAAAAAGCACAGATTAGTGCAAACATCGCTTCGGAATAGTTTGGGAATTACTGTGTGGTCACGTAGGCACAATACATAGAAAAGAAAGGCAGTGTGCTCTGTGGTTACTCTCTCAGGTGGGCATCAGCATATCATAATCTCTTGGACCTATAGTGTGGGTTTTCCGGGGTCGACTTATATGACTGACATTATAAAATACCAGAAATTATACAGTAAAATCAAGTCCTGACTTATCCGCAGGAGAACTTATCCGTAAGTATGTGCGTTAACTGTATTTTAAGTTAAGTTGTGTTTTCATGTTTTCAAATTGTATTATTGTATGTATAAGTTACATTAAAAACACCTTTTATAAAGAGTGTCCATGAAAGGGAGAGATTGTGTCCAGCAGATCTGAAAATAAGGCAGGATCAGGCAAAGCCTAGACATGGGAGAGGTGAGAGGTCAAAAAGCTGGGAGTAAGAAAGAGAATCAAATAACCAAGTCCAAAACAGAAAGAAACAAAGTCAAAAAACAAAGGAAAAGGTCCTAACACTAAAGTCTTTTCAAAAGTGCCTTTTAGTTTCAACTACACTAAGAAATAAAGCAAAAATAAGTTAAGGTACCTAAAAATATGCAGTTTCCTCCCACAGTCCAAAGACATGCAGGTTGGGTGGATTGGCGATTCTAAATTGGCCCTAGTGTGTGCTTGGTGTGTGGGTGTGTTTGTGTGTGTCCTGCGGTGGGTTGGCACCCTGCCCAGGATTGGTTCCTGCCTTGTGCCCTGTGTTGGCTGGGATTGGCTCCAGCAGATCCCCGTGACCCAGTGGTTGGATTCAGCGGGTTGGAAAATGGATGGATGGATGTAAATATGCAGAAGACAATGATAGAATGTGTCCCATGACTGGCAACAGGTAGAGTAACCATAAACAATATGGCCATGGACATGAAAATGTGCAAAAATGACAAAAGCTGCTGAACCACGTCAAACAAAATGTCACTGTGATTATATCATTGAACACAACGATAAAAAATAATCCTCACAAAATATGTAAAACCACAAAAGATTGATGTCATGAGCTAGAATATACAGTATAGGTTATAGTCAAATCACAAGTTTTCATCTATTTCTTTTATTGTATTATAGCTGTAAACTTGCACAAGTTACTAAGTCTGGACTCAATGAAGAGAAAATCCCTGACTCCTCATGAAAATGGTAAGGGGACATCACAATTACTTGGGTCATGGTGTATTCTCAACAGCATGGGTGGGGCTCATTGTGGGGCTTAGCCTGGCTAAATACCCCGCTGAAGCTGAGCCTGAGCCATGCACTATACACTGCACATCATCTTTTGCCTGTGTAAGTACATTGATGAGTGTACCCTGCCATGGACAGGCATGCTATCCAGGACTGCTTCCTGCCTTGGGCCCAGTGCTTCTGGGATAGGCTCTTACACCATGTCCTAGACGGACACTCACAAATATCTCTTGAATAATCTTCTTCCACTTATATTTACACACTGATATTTATAGCCCTCCGCCCTCTACACCTGCCTTTTAAATGTGTCTGAATGCCACTTTCATGTGAGTCTTTCTTCCGGGGTTGCGAAGTTTCTAGCTTAAAGCAGATACTGTGTACTTCCATGTAAACTAAATACCTTTATTGTGAAATATGACTAGTATTGTAATTTAGAAGGGTACATGTTCAACTAATTCTGCTTCCCAGCTAAATATTCTTCTATTAATCTTAGCTGCCTCAGGGGAATCCTCTGCAAATCCTCCTTAGTTATCAATGCATTTAACAAACATGTTTTTCATATGTTTATTTAAATGAGTACTATAGATTTTGAAAAGAGCACCAGTGTCAAGCCCACATTCCTACTGTGTATCACTTTTGACACTTTTGCACCCAGCACCTTGACTAACGGCTGCTCACAGTTTAATAATTAACCATTTACAAAGCACCTCATCAAAGGCTTTTTAAAATCTATCATACACAACACAATTGTCACATGTGTTTGTGGCTTCTTTGTAAAAATCCAGCCAATTAGGGAAATAGGATCTCCCCTAACTGTCAGTTCTGACTCCTGTATTGTCAGACTCATTTCTGCATCTATAATTGTTTCATTGTCTTGTATTTCCATTAATCTTAGTAGCTTGCCACTTCCCGTATTAGTACAATCACCTTTTTGTATATGGCGCAAAGTCATTGAGCTTTCAAATTCTAAAGAGTTACACATAAAATATTCAGCAACTCTGAGAATCAAAACATACATTCATCTTCCCTTGCTGACATACTGATTTTATTTTCTTTAATCTCCGTAACAGACCATGCCATCTCATTCTTTGAGCCTCTCTTTTTTATTAAAATGATTAAAACATCATATTTGTTTCAGTATGGCCTCCTAGATTATACTTGTTTTCACTCCATTACATCCCGTTAGGTTAATAGGCACCACATTTGAGTAGGAATGTGCTTCAGGATGCCCTGTATGAATTGGCATTCTCTCCAGGGTTAGTTCCTGTCTTTTGCCTGTTGCTTTTCAGACAGACTCCAGTTCTTCATGATACTGAAACTGAAAAAAGCAGCTTCACAAAACATAACAATGAATGGATGGAGGGATGGATAGACAGACGGACGGGGAGGGAAATGGCTGGATAGCTTAACAAGGTATTTTAAAGTGTATATTTTAAATAAAAACTCTCTTTGAACACTTCATTTTGACAATATTATGCACTTAATTTTAATTTCTTTTGCCATTTTTAAAAAGCTATGCAGCTTGTCATATAGTAAAATGTATGACTTCTTAAATTCATTACTGCAGTCATTCTCAATGTTGATATCTGGAAGCACTACACAGTTCATGGTTAGTTCATTTAGCCTATGGCAATCACTCTCCAGAACATTCTTCTTATTTATATCTGTACATGAGGTCATTCATCTGCATGTTTAAACTGAAAGTGTGGACTCTCTTCTTATTTGAAATGCATATTTCAAATTTGTCTTTAGTCTATAGGTCTTACTATTCTGCTCATGCCTGATTCATTGCATTTTATTTACTGTATTTCATGACTTTACTGTAATACTGGAAATCAGTCTTTTAAAATTTCCTTTGTTTAATATACCATGTAGAAGTTCAAGTTTGTTATGCATACTGTACACACACACACACATATATATATATATATATATATATATATATATGCAAATATCTCTCGATTAAAAAAAATAAATTTTGGGATGAGACAAGGCTTTTTTTCCGGTGATGAGATGTCATCTTTTGAAGAGAGACAGAGAAACTCTTACACATCCCGTGAGATGGTCAAGTCATGTCATACTTACAACCTTTGGAAGCAAGTCCCATGAGACGGTGACTTTTGCAAGTCACGGCCTACTCACGGCCTACTTACAACCATTTTCAAACAAGACCATGGTCATCTAACCTCTCATTTGTTGGAATGCTTTTGGTTTGAGCACACTTCCTGTGCTCTCAGCTCTTAAAAATTTTATATGTTCTAGATGACACGTCAATGACTGAGCCGAAGAAGAAAGAGCAGCGCGTCAAAAAGAGACCCAAAAATTTTGGAGAGAAAAGAATACAAAAAGAACAAAAAAGAACAAAAAAATCTATGTGCAAATTCTGAAAACAAGGAAAATAATAATCAGACTTTGTGCCAAGAGATTTAACCACGTCCAGGGTCGGAAAAAGACAAAGTAGAACATTGTGAAGAATTAAAATATGTTAGCATGATAAACATGCAGAGCAGGTTAGAGATAATTGAAGTAGGAAAATTTGAAAGTCTCAAAAAATGATAGTAAAGATCGCATTAGCACAAACAAACAGAAAATATTACTCGGTGAAATAATGGAACAGTGCAAAAAGATCGAACAGTGTTTGAGGATGTCTGGGGGAGAAGAGAGACAAGGCAGTGAGACAAAAGGACAGCTGCTGTACAGGCTTAAATGTTCGAGGAGCTGCACAAGATGCAAATCACGCAGCACGGCAGCAGCAGCAAGCCAGCAGCTGATCAAGCAAAGAGGAGGCAAAAAAATGTATTTGTTTCCCATTCTATCACCATTTAAGAGGGCTTTCAGAGGAGTGACTGCGTCTCATTGAGGTGTGATCAGCCTTCCTCTTCACAACGGCGCTTAGTGCAGGTGGGGGTGGGGGGAGTGGTTGGCGAGTGAAGTGAGCAGGGGGCAGTATAATTAAACCTTGAATTTATATATTGTGGTCCACCAGGGCACATTCAGCCACTCTAACCCGACAGAGTCTTGCAGAGACACAGGTGTTGCCCAGCACACGTTTTTATTTCTGAGGGGAAGCGCTTTTCTCTCATTCCCAACAGCAACACATTCCAAAGCTCCCAGCACAAAACACACTCTTCTTCTCTCAGTCTCTTCATTTTTTGTCGCCTCCACTCTTCCTCCAGCAAGCTTCGTCTTCTTCCACCCGACTCTGGCTCCCTGAATGGAGTGAGGCATTTCCTTTTAAGCTGATCCTGGGAGTGTTCCAGGTGGCTCATTAATCAGATCTGGAATCACTCCTAGGTGTGGTCAAAGTCCAAAGTAGGACTCTGCATCTCCCCCTGATGGCCCCCATGGAACCCAACAAGGCTGTGCCAGACTCCAGCTCCTAGCATGCCCTGCGGGAATCCATGGTGCCACAGTTGCCCATGAGGGCTACCCTCTAATGTCCCGGGGGAGATAGTGTCTTGCCCTCTCTCCCAGTCCTTGCATTTAGCTGACTTCCCAGCTGGCTAATGACCGTGGCTGCCAGTAAATATATATATATATATATATATTGAAGGATGGCCGGCTATATATTCCGGACCACACCTCCACGCCACCAGATGGAGCCCTCCCAGCGGCTTGGAGGCTCCCCAAATTCCAGCAGAGCCTCATGGACCTTGTAGTTTTTATAAACAGCCCTGCCGGATACCATGGGGACCACCATGAGCCGCTATATAGGGAGGCTTGGGGAGTGCTACATGCCCTATAACCCAGAAGTACGTCCTGGTCACATGAACAGTAGGAACAACGTGCTTCCAAGGTGAAGAAAAGGACTTTGTATCTGATCCGGAAGTGATAAGGAATCTCATGGACTGTAGGGTGGATTCACTTCCGGGTCAGGAGATATTAAAGGACCATGGGAACTCCCAGACGATGAGCTGAGCTGGGAGGAAGGATGGCTTAGTGTCTGGGCGTTGGAGGATTGTTTATTGTATTCTGTGATTAATTAATGAGTAGTGTGGAGTGGAGGGAGCTTGGTGCACGTAATTATTATAATAAAAATAAGAGTTATTGGACTTTTACCTGGTGTTTGGCGTGGTACCTGAGGGTTCAAGGGATGTAACAGTGCCCCCTACTGTCACAATATATATATATATATATATATACTAGCAAAATACCCACGCTTCGCAGCGGCAAAGTACTGCCTTAAAATTTTTATTAAGTAGAAAATTAAACCTTTTTAAACTGAGGGAAAATATAACAATAATTATTTGTTAAAGATCTCTTTGTATGCCACAGTGTGAGTTCAGCCATCCGGTTGTAATATGACCAAGCTGTGCGCTGAGCTTACTCTTGAGCATGCAATGTGCAGTTGGCCATGTGAACAGTAATCTTGTTTCAAATCCCACAGCTTGGTTTGCTGCTGTCATAATCGGTTTGAGTTTCATGGTTTGTTTCAAAGACGACAGTATTTGTAGGACTTGTGTTGAAGAGACATTCGGCATCTGTCAAGCGTTGTAAGTATACAACCAGTTTCATCGATAACTTCACATCCAGCTTTTGAGAGTTTAAACATTCATAAACATTAAAGTGTCCACTACTCAAATCGTCACCTGTGAATCTAAGATGTTTAAGAGGCATTGGCAGTTGTCGAGAGGTGTAAAATATTTGGCCATTTCTGTACACTTGAAAGCAACAACCGAACAATTCAGCGGCAGCCATCAACTCACATGCAGAACCATAGGTGAAGGGCTTAAGCATTTCACTCTTATAGTGCTCCTGTGTAGTATAATTATCTCCTGTACCATCATCAGTCCACACCTTGAACCTGTCCCAGTCATTCAATACATAAGACACAATGTTCCTCCGGATATCAAGAGTGAGCCTGATATGGCCGTGCAATATGTAACAAAGAGAATGGAAAAGGTAGGTGCCATCTCCAGGCATGGAAACCACTCGGTAAGTGACAGTTCTTTGATCGATGGTGATCACCTCGATAGACATGTTAATGGGGGTACGGTTGGAATGATAAAGGAAATGGGTACCTGAACAATGTAAAGTAAGTCTAAAATACCTACACAATAACTATAATCGTAATAAATGAACAATAAAACAGCGGAGATGCCGTGGATTAAATAAAAAGGCTGTAGTTATCAGCACGGAGACGTGAATTCCGTGGCGAAGCAAGGAAGGGAATGTAGAGACTGGAGCGATGGATGGCCTTATATAGGCAGGCAGCCAACAATGTGGGAGGCGTTGGGATGGGGACCGCCGCCTCACATGGTGACCGAGCTGCAGGCTATGGATGTATATATGTACGTAAGTAGGATTCAGTTAGCGTTGGGAACCCGCGTACCAAATTTCTTGAAGATGGGCCCATAAGTAACAAAGACCGTTGGAAACTTCAATATGGCGGCCGACAGTGGCATCATACCACTGAAATAAGTACGTACATCGGTTTTGGTTAGCGCAGGGAAGCCACCTATCAAATTTCGTGAAGATGGGGCCATAAATAAAAAAGTTCAACATGCCGAACGTTGTCAACCGTTATGACCGTTACGCGTAAAATTTCAAAATGAAACCTACTTAACTTTTATAAGTAAGCTGTAAGGAATGAGCCTGCCAAAAATTAGCCTTCTACCTACACGGGAAAGTGGAGAATTAGTGACGTTGGAAAGTTCAATTTGGCGGCTGACAGTGGCATCATACCACCGAAATAAGTACGTGCATTGGTTGCGGTTAGCGCAGGGAAACCGCCTACCAAATTTCGTGAAGATGGGGCCATAAATAAGAAAGTTCAACATTGCGGACGTTGTTGACCGTTATGACCGTTATGCATAGAATTTTCAAATGAAACTTGCTTAACCTTTGCAAGTAAGCTGTAAGGAATGAGCCTGCCAAATTTCATCCTTCTACCTACACGGGAAGTTGGAGAATTAGTGACATTGGAAACTTCAATATGGTGGCCAACAGTGGCATCATACCACCAAAATAAGTACGTACATCAGTTTTGGTTAGCGCAGGGAAGCCAACTACCAAATTTCGTGAATTTGGGGTCAGCCTTCTACCTACACAGGAAGATAGAGAATTAGTGAAGTTGGAAGGTTCAATATGGCGGCCGACAGTGGCATCATACCATCGAAATAAGTACGTACATCGGTAAATAAGAAAGTTCAACATGGCGGACGTTGTCGACCATTATGACCATTACGTGTAGAATTTCAAAATGAAACCTGCTTACCTTTTGTAAGTAAGCTGTAAGGAATAAGCCTGCCAAATTTCAGCCTTCTACCTACACGGGAAGTTGGAGAATTAGTGATGAGTGAGTGAGTGAGTGAGTGAGTGAGGCAGGTCCAGGAGTGCAAACACCAGATGTAACAACAGAGGTGTTATAGTCATCAATCATCCAATCTTTGGAGGGAGGAAGAGAAAAAGGCATTAGTATACAGCACCAGCCCATAGAGCAGTGGTAAAATTACAGTCACTAGAGACCTTCAGTTGTCCTACATTTGCATGCACATGACAAGAGCCCCCAGGTGCTCAAACTGTGATGTCATGAGCCCAAGAAAGATCATCACCTTTGGCATGGAGATTACCATGACAAATATAGAACTTTGAATCGATAAGGCTGAAGGTCCAAAAACCACCTGGTGACTCATAGATTATACTCTTTGTGAAGAAGTCGTAGTTTCTGGCTCAGGAACATACAGTCTGGCTTTGGGACTATCATAATGGAACTTTACCAGGGACTAAAATTTTCCTCAGTCACTACAAGATCTAGTATTCTCCTAATGTCAAGTTCCACTCTTTTTTCCTCTGGGTGGCAATATGGATGTCCTCAGATTACAATGACAACCCCTGGCTCTGTGAGGATATCATGTGCAATCAGAGAGGTTCTTCCTGGTTGATTATTTACCATTTCCAGGACAGACACAATGGCTTTTTCTAACTCTTGCCATTGTTTGGTGTTAAATCTGTGCCAAAATTAAGGGTTGTTTCATGAATAAAGTAGGAATAAGGCTGCCCCTAGTGGGGATTGGGGTCCTTGTCCTTCCACGATTTGAGCAAATTTACATGGTATACTCATTCCACTGGATGTTGACTTGGTTATTTCACCAAAAACAGTTCTTTCCACTCCTTAATTTCGTAGGGACTTTGCCAATGTGCCAATAATTTAGAATGTGAATAGGGAATGAGAACAATGGAAATGTTGCTGCCAGAGTCTATGAGTGCTGTTACCCTGTGTTCATTCACAAAGACCACTTGGAAGAGATAGGAAGGTATAGGGGACTGGCAATAAAACAATACCTCTCACCTCACTCCCAAGTGCAGTCAATCAGTTCACTGAAACTGCATTGGTGTGGCTCACCTCCCCACACTTGCAACAGCAGGAAAAGTGTTTGTGCTTCTTTTTCAATTCTTCTGATGTTTTTATCCTTTTGTGGGTAGGCTATGAAATGGTGGCACATCTTGTTGGGACTGGTGGCAATCATCAGGCCGTTATGAGTGCTCAACTTTCAGGGCCGGCCAGTGCCATTCAAAGACTCCAATGCGGTTATCAATATTTTTGTATTCCAGCCACCAGACTTGCTGGGCGAGGTAATCGGGAAGGGCAATTCACCAGAAGGTTGTCACTTACTAGCGTGACCAATTTTTTAGAATTCTTGGTTTCTAGCCATAGCCAATGACTGATTCTGCCTCAGAGTTCAAACGTTTGGGAGTGGGTTGGCTGCTCTGGTTTGTACCTCCACTCCCAACAACTCCTTGCTTGCTGGTATAGACTGATGCTATATCTCCGCACCACATTGGATTGAGCTAATTAGAGTTCACAGTTACCAGCTTGGTGAGATTGTAATAAGCCCACTGAGCTGGTCCAGTTAAGGATGGTGCCAGTATGTATACCCACTCTGTATGCTCCCATTCATGACGAGTAGTTGTACACTCAAATACCAAAAAGCTGAGTCTTTTGCTCCTCAACCTGGTCCTTTATTGCCCAGAGTTCTATTGTCATGGCCTAAAGGAGGGCTGACATGTCCTGTTGCTCTGTCATCCTAGCAAGAAATCCTGTTAACTATGCCACTGTAAGAGAAGGAGACAACAATGATAAAGAGCTGGAGTACCAGCCTGGTCACACTGTATAAGTGATTTGTAAAAAAAGAAAAAGACACAGAAAAATCAAGGAGACATTTTTATAGACCCAAGTTCGCAACAGAACTGACTCTCAAGTTCACAACAGAACTCTGGTTCTTTGTCTTTCTGGTAGGAAAATATGTACATCCAGGTGGATGGACAACAGAAGTAACATCAGAGGTGTGGCCATCAATCATCTGGTGTGCAAAGGGAGGAACAGAAAAGGCATTAGGACACAGCGCCAACCTCTGGTGCAGTGCTAGAATTACAGTCATTAGAGCCCTTCAGCTCTCGCTTAGGCCTTGTTCACACGGGCGTTAAAATCGAGCTTTTTTTGCGTTCGTAGCGTCCGGTGAGCGCGGATCAAGCGCCGAGTGTTTTCTACGTAGGAGTCAATGAGAGTGTTCACACGGGCTTTGGTGACGTGCGTTTGTCCGGCAGCGCGTTTATATGGCATCAAAAAAACGTTGCATGCAGCTTTTTCTTGGCGTTCAAAACCCAACGAACGCAAGGAAACCGCTTCTAGTTCGTTTTCTGCGCGTTGATTTTACGTTTCGGAGGACCGGATATTTTTATGTTTTCATATACAACATATATATTTTCATATTGCTTATTTTATTTTATTGTCTCATGTAATTTGTAAACCATGAACCTATTAATTTATGTTCTAATATAATATTTGATAACGATTATGTAGGGGCGGGCACTCCGGGATGGTGGGGCATTTCAGTGCATAACACCGTGTAAGCGCACACTCGACTACTGTTTCCTTACCTCAAAGTGACAAGTAGTCTCTCTTCGGGGCTAACACCAAGTCGCATATTGGTTGATCGGCGTGCAATGTGGCATTGCACCAGCTGCAGCAGACAATCAAAAGTGGAAACCGACATCCGACAGTAATTAAAAAACTTGCGCGGAAATTTTCGCATTTCTTCATAAAGCACAAAAACTTCCTTTAACCCGACGTTGTGCAGTCAGAGGATGAACCCAGTAGCGGCGATTTTTCTCTCCCTACGTCGCCGTATTACGAGTATTTTTAAAACAAGAAGATTAATATCTAACATAGCAAAATGGTCCCTATTGAAAGGAGGCACCTCAAATAAAACGACAAGGGCTTTCATATCCAGTTCCCGACACTGCCTCCACAGGTTAACACACAAACTACAATTTGGGCTGCTGGCTGGCGTTAGACAGAGACAAACGAACGCCGGTGTAGAAGTCAATCGATCGCCACCACAAAATGCAACATAAACGTCTAGGACGTTCAGAGCAAGTTCGTGTATCCAAAAACTTAACACCCGTGTGAACAAGGCCTTATCCATACGTGTGTGACAATATATTGTGAAAAGAAAACAAACACAGAGAGTATTTTGGGGCACCTTGTGGTCAACCACGTATATTTGAACAAGATGAAAATTAAAAAAAAAAAAAGTATGGTAATAGCACTAAAGTGTGCCATTCTGTCATAAATTCAGGTAGAATGCACAAGATGGCATTGTCACAATTTAAGAGATATTTTGGAAGGATGAACGGTGTCAATAATCCTTTCAACAGAGAAAGGACAAGAGAGATTGTCATTAGGCAATGCCACCCTAAGTCTCTATAGAGAATTACAATCACTCAAGCCTTTAAGCTGTCTCCCAAGAGAACACATATGACAATGCCAATGAATGCTCATTTGAAAGTACAATGCATATAAAGAAAGATATAAGGGATGTGGAAAGAGATCTTATTTGTCTGATGTCCTGTGTTTAAAGTACTATGACATATTGGAAAAAAGATTATAAAAGGGAAGAGATTGACACTGAACTTGCCATACTTGTTAACTGTTCATAAAGTACTTGCTCTGTCAGGGAGCACAAAACTGGCTGTTGGGAAAAGGAGCAAGCTTGCAATTCTTGTGAAGCATAAAAATGCGCTGGAACCTTGAGAAGTTGTGTAATATGGCATCGGCTTAAATAAGAAGACTTTCTCTGGAAGACTTTATTTATTTATTGTTTGTAATCAGACCTATGATAATATTTGCCATTAGCAAATGTAATGAATGTTATTTAATTTGATGATAATTATTTAATTATAATAATTAACTAATAGTCATCATGTCATTTAATTATAAAATGGATGTACAATGTATGGTTTTAATTCCCTTTTTCAAGTTGTCAACACAGATCTAATTTAAAATTTATCCTATTATGTTGCCGTGCTTGGGATGGCATGGTAGTGCGGTGGGTATGTGTTCAGGATACTGGGTTCAAATGCCATGGCAAGTCATCTGTGTAGATTTTCATTCTGGTGCTCTGCTTTATATTCTTATATTCTGAAAGACATGCTGCTTAGATTAATCAGTGGCTCTGGGTGTGTTAGCGAATGATGGACTGGGTGTTTTCTTGCTTTGCACCCTCTATTGTCAGAATATATTGATAGATAGATAAATAAGGACATAAGAAATGTGACCAATTCCATTTAACCTATTTGTTTAGCTAATAACTAAGCTGTTCCAAACAGACAGACAGACAGACAGATAGATAGATAGATAGATAGATAGATAGATAGATAGATAGATAGATAGATAGATAGATAGATAGATAGATAGATAGATAGATAGATAGATAGATAGATAGATAGATAGATAGATAGATAGATAGATAGATAGATAGATAGATAGATAGATAGATAGATAGATAGATAGATAGATTCCCCAAGGGAAAAATTAGCCTAAATTAAGATGATAACATGATTGGCAACATAGTGGGGGCTCTGATCTAATGGGAGAAAAGACAATTATTTGACCTTTTTTGCAAGAATTGAAAAATAAATGTGTAAATTAAAATTAAATAAATGCATGAACAGAAAATGGACACATGCCTGCAAACCTTTGCTAACCACTGTATAAATCTCTTTCCTGTTCAACGTTTTCTTTGCTATGGTTCTAGACGTTTGATGATTCTGTAAACCTCCATTTCCATCATGTGGAAGCCGTGACCATCTCCTGGACCATGTTACATCTTGGACCAGTTTTCACTGCCATTACTCTGATGGTTACACATCCATTTTCCTGGATAAACTTATTTGTTTTTTTTTTTTTATTCTTGTACACACCGTCTAGGGGCTGATCAGCAATGTCCATGCTCCTGTGCTCATTGTGCTTTACCATTCGGTTTGACACTTCTAGACTCCATGCAGGTTTTTCCATATGCAAGATGATCTTGTGCATGAATGTCAGCCGTGGGGATTTCCTCCTTCACAAGAAATTCAATCACTGCACTTTGTAGAAATGACAGATCCTTCAGAGTAATTTTCTCATACTGAACTACAAATGTGTAACAGAGACAGGTGACATCATTTTTCATTCCAGTTTGAGACAATGAATGGAAACATGATATGATGCATACATATCACCTTTAGTAGAACGTGTGTGAATTAGGTCTGCACAATTTTCCAAATATGAAGCTATTCTTTCACAACTGACACTTCTTCTACAAATGATAATACTGAATGTTGATTCTATTATCTGATACTTTTCAAACCATAACCTTATATCTACTAATTCTTTCAGAACCGTATTTCTTTTTGCTCTTTTCTGTATAAACTCCCTTAATAGTACAAATGTCCCCTTCTTACTTTATTGTGAACCATCCCTCTAACACAGCCATGAACATTTCCTTAATGTCCTATAGACCTATGGCCCTGTTTTTATCATGCAGTTGTATGCATTTCATTTCCAGATCTTCTCATTAATTCACAGACTGTCTTAGGTTTATTCCAAATTTAAACTGACTGTTCTTGGTAAGTGGGGCATTGCTTATCTCTAGGGTCTCACGACTGTAGTCTTCTGGATTTTATTTTCCAGCTTGGTCACTGCCTTTGTGGACTTTTTATTTAACCCTTTGTAGTTACATGGGTTTTGTTCAGGTTATTCGTTTTTCTTTTCAGTCTAAGGATGTGTGTGTGTGTGTATTAGGTTAACAGGTGTGGAAGATTACATTTAGGGTAACACAGCATTCATCTTAAAGAAATAGCATAAAGGGTTAATAAATGTGGGAAACCAAATAAAGGTCAAGTCAACAACAAAATGTACACTGAAATATAAGATTTGGTTTAGGAAAAATACTGAGATGGTAAAGTAAATAAAGAATGTGCCAGAAGAAAGGTTGATGTAATATACAAAATGTACTGAAGGATGACTAAGAGATGACTTAAGAAATCAGCAGATGTCCTATAAACTAGAATGGACAGTTGTTATATGCACAGAAATTTCAAGGGTGGTAGCTCATCTCAAAAGGTATAAGAAGAACCAGAATATAATATAATATATTTTTATTTTATATAAATCATTTGGGTGTAAACCAATGAACCAACCAGAGTAAAATGTATGCATTGATTGACACTGTATGTAAAACCAACAGTTTATAAAATGAACCATTCTGACCATGCTGTAACGGACTGCTCCCTCCAAGGCATTCTGCCGAGGAGTCATTAAAAGATACGATAAACAGTTTTTCTCCTGCCTGATCACTGAATAGTCCTGCTAGAGGACCTTTCTTTCTTTAATAAGATGTTCAATTTCCACCTCATAGGTAAATCTTAAAATGTCTCATGTTAGTTTGTATTGCCAGGAGGGGATTCAGGGCTAAACTGGATTAAATTGTTTGCAGGATTGGGGATTATTTTTAAGTACTGAACTTATTTTAATAGCATTTGTAGAAATGAACATTTGAGATGGGAACCAGAAGAAGCAATTCAGAGCATATAGACATGGTTATGTCTTCATTCACTAGAAATGTGGCATCCAGAAGCTGTTATGACTTACTCTCAAGTCCACCCATTTGAAAATGTTTATATTTTTTGTTTTAGCCATACCTGCATTCATTTTTCAAACTTACTTTCTTCCAGTACATAGCAATTCTAAGACTAGTGCATCAGATGCAAGACAAGAGCCAACCCTGCATGAGGCAGCCATCCCTGACTTTGCATGTTTATTCTCATACACATCTTATGGAAGTTCAGTTTATAATGAGGGAGAAAAAAAATAAAACCTGGAGAAAAATCCATACATGAGTTGGAAATTGTAATCACCAGACACACATCGATCAATAGAGAATCATAGTGATGAGTGGCACAGATAAGTTTGGATTTGCATGCAGTATCTCAAAACTGACACTAAAATTTGTTTCATGGGCAATTTCTCAGTTATGAAACATGCAACTCATGTCATGCATATCTGCCAGAGGATTACCTGTTGCATGTGGCACCACCCTGGGAAAAGCAGGGGGTACTGTCACTAACAGTCTTGTCTCTTTTTTCTCTCACAGCCCCTTGAGGGCAATGGAGTCGAAGAAGCCCTGCACCTTCTGGTCTGTCCAAAATGAAAGGGAGACGCTCCTGGAAGGCCGCGTATCATTTAGACTTGACTTCACTGGAGTGAGTCTTTGTGAACGTCAAGTGACCAATTTAAAGGGCAACTGGATTGTCAATATCACGTCATCATTTCATTTCATTTGTTTAAATTAAACAGGGTTTTTGACTGGCACTACAATTATTTTGGATTTCCTTTGCTACACTCTTGAGGAAGGTTTTATTGCTCGATAATGTCTTGTTCACACTTTTGTGTTTGTTTCTGCAGTGCAACATATTTAATTCACACCACACTGGAAAAGTCAATTCTATTTCTGATGCTGTGTGACCACGAGCAAGTCACTTGACCTGCCTGTGTTCCAACTGGAAAACCAAAAGAAATGTAAAAATAATCTTCTTATATAATACGCTACCGTGGCTGTTCGTTTGTCTGTCCAGGATTTTAAATCACCTTCAGCTTGCAAGCCATTTGACCTATTGACCTGTGATTTGGTACACATATACTATGTAACGTCTACTGTCCGCTTTCGGGGTGATGATTTTTATTCCAATTTTTTTATTCTATTTTATTGTAGAATCAACCCTCGGCAGCAGGGCATGCGTATGTTCACCGTTCTCATCCCTACCACCTTCGCCGTCACTTCCCCTACCTCTTCATATCTTAAATCATTCTTGAGGCAGATTGAAGACTTAAGTGCCAGCTTAAGTGAAAAATTAAAGAAAACGTATTAAGCAATTGCAACACAAACAATGACTTAATCAGTTTTAACGCGAAAAGATGCCGACGAAATAAGAGAAGAAGTGAGCCACTAGGGTGGAGAAAAGAAGAGATGCTCAGGAAGCAGCAAGCGTATAAACCTCTGAGCAAACGAATGGTAAACGTACAGAGAAAGAGGATGAAAACTCTAAGTCAAGGGTATTCTCTGCACGTTATTGTGCAGTCCACCGTTACTGCTTATAAATGTCGTAAGTCGCTTAGGATAAAGGCATCAGCCAAGTAAGTAAATGTGTGTATGTATGTATTTATGGCTCTTGTTCCCATCACCACAGTGGATTGCAGTACAATTTTTCCCCAATAGAAATCTTTTAAGCACTAAAGGAAATGAAGACACATGCATGAAAACACTCCTACACAGGAAATAAATGCCTTGGTTTTTGTGTAAATGGCATGAAGTGAAATGCAATTTATTTTGCAATTTTTTTTTCTGAAGTGAAATGCTGAATTTCACTGCAAATTCAATTTTTCATGAATCGTTTCACTCATCCCTCTACAGCAATACTCTGCAGAACTAGGCCACCTATCATCTTAATATTCACTTACTTGTCATTATCCTGGGGCATCCTGCTCTTTTCACTCTTATACTTGAAGAAACACCCGGCCATCATTCTTTTTGCTTGCTTTCAACAACATCCTCACTTGCTCCATTCTGTTTTTAATCCGATTCACTTAAACAGAAAGCACACTATTTAACTTTTCCTATATTTTTCCTTAGCTTTATTATCATAAAACTATGAAAATCACACCAGGTGAGATTGTCTACTATGGTTGTTCCTAATATTTAATAATAATAGTGATTAATTACATTTTATATAGCATTTTCTAGAGCTTCACATAGACATTGGGGAGACAAGGTGTAGTATCCACCTGGATGATGCTCACTAGACATTAGCTATTAGGTGGTGAAGGGGTCAGAGAGACAGTTAGCCATTTAGAGGCAGGGGATAATTAGGGGGATAGAATGACCAGGCCGTGGTGGGCAATTTAAACAGAACATTGTGAACCACCCTACTCATTTATAACAGTACCATTATTTTAACACTTTGTTGTTGTCATTGCATTGGGATCCACACAGAAATGACAGGTTAAGTATCTCCTACTGGCTTCACCAACATCCCTTTCAGCAGCAACCCAAGCTTTTCCGACATGGTCTCCAATCCAAGTACTGGCCGAGCCCAAAAATGCTTAGCTTGAATTGGATTACCTGTTCTGAAGTGCAGGTGGTATGGCTGTGGTGTGACGCCAGAAACACCTCAGTCATAACATTTTTAACAGCCCAAATAACTCTCTGCAACTCACTATGACAATTGTTTGATTTTTGTAGCCATAAACATTTGTGTCTGAGAGAGTTCAACAGAAGTAAAGTATATGCAATGTCACAAAATGGTGAATAACAATGGCAGCTACAAGGATAGAAGGAAAACAAACATTTGGGACTGTGCAAGTGGAGGAGAGGCTCATTGAACTTTGTTGTTTCATGCTTACTCATGCAATGTTTCTTTTCTTATTCCAGTGTGTTCCACATGGACTAGCTGCCAAAATAAGACAACCTCATGGTACTTAGGTGCTATATTGCAAGATTTGAAAATTTCAGGAAAAGCTGTGTAGGAAAGATTAAATTATTTACCCCTTGCGACTCCTAGTTGTATAACTCAACACTCTCAGAGGCAACTAAATTCAGCAACTGTAGTCATTAAAACCTGTCATGCTCTCTGGCTAGGAATCATGTTGAGTCCTGTAGTGTGACACTGCCCTTACTAATTTTAATCTTCCTTTACAACCACATCCTTTCTCAGTCACACTCACTTAGTTGAATCCATCTTTTTATCCCTCTTGGATGAGAATTCTTTCCTACAAAAGTATCACAGCAAAGATTCAACCATAAATGTAGAAAAGTGCTTTGAAGATCCAGTCTGGGCTGGGCCTTGAGCAAAGCAGCAGGAGACAAGCATAAAGACAACACCACAGCACTTCACTGTAGTTTAAAGGAAGAAAACAGCAAGAGCTAATATGTCATACATTCTCCAGGCTAAACCTAAATCACAAGTCTTACTCATTTTTAAAAATCTGTCATTCTTCCCCTAAGATCTGCCCTAGCAGAAAGTTTTCAAATTTGCCATTTGTAGCTAACCATGCAATATTTTTAAAAGTAATCTGATCATGAAGGTGTTCTTGTCTGAGAAATGCAACATAAATTAGAATCAAAAGATTTTTAACCAATAACGGCCTTTTCATATTGAGAAGCACTTGTCACTCACGATGCCCTTAAACTCTGGAGCCTAAAGGCACTTGAATGTTAATAGTGAGCAGCCATCCGTTAATTAATGATTATGAAAAGCACAATGTAGACATTCCCACAACCCTCTGAGGACCAGGGGCCTCATGTATAAACAGTGCGTACGCACAGAAATGTTGTGTAAGAACTTTTCCACGTTCAAATCGCTATGTATAAAACCTACACTTGGCGTAAAGCTACGCACTTTTCCATGGTACCTCATACCTTGTCGTACGCAAGTTCTCTGCTTGGTTTTGCAGACTGGCGGCACCCAGCGTCAAAGCAGTGCTACTGTTCTTGTGTGGTTACTCTTTATTTTCCTGACACAGCTTTATAAATACACTGAAACTAACCGCATATTGTTTGTTAATGTAATGCATCTGATTGTAATTAACTTGTAACAATATAATGGTTCAGGGAACAGCCATAGTATTCCAAATACCATAACTGCTTTAGCGTTGTTACTCTCACTGCACCTTCTTCTTCTTCTTCTTTCAGCTGCTCCCTTTAAGGGTTGCCACAGTGGATCATCTTTTTCCATATTACTCTCACTGCACCTCTCGGAGTATTTATATCACTGTATCTGAGTGTGAATCACAGCAGCAGCTGATCGGAAAGATAAATATCGGCATTACAGCATCAAGCCCACGCTGCCAAAGCCACGGCAAAACACTTCAGAGCCTTTCCTGTGTGGACTTTGCGATTCAGAAACAGTTTCATCCCAGGAACTATAAACGCACTCAATCAATTGCTCCTTGTAGAACTGTTTGTACTTATTAGTACAATCACCTCACTGTAAACTTGCACTACAGTTATAATATTGCTCAACCTGCGCCACTTTATAAAGCGCGTATTTACATATGATGACGATATCATTTGTAAGATGAAATGCAGCAAAATGTTTATTATATTATACAGATAAAACTTTACCTTCATTTAAATAATCTCTATTGTTAATAATTAAACATGTGAGGACACGGTGGCACAGAGCTAGCAAGCTCACATATTGTCCCTGCCTTGCGCTGTATATTTGCTGAGGCTGGCACGACACTGGAAGGATAGACGGATAGAATAATTAAACACGTACTATGAAGATATTTCAGTGTTCCTTAAAAGTTTTGAAGAATCATCGTTATTAAGCTTACAGATGGCTTAATGTCTATTACAGAGCTGATTGTATGGTGATTGGGTATTTGGGGAAAGAAAAGTAAGGACAGGAATTGGAGGTTAGTATGTTTGAATGAGACAGGACTGCTACAGTAAAGTATTTCATCAAAGGTCGCGCATGGTGCAGCAACATCTTGTATGAGACATGAACAATCACTGCGCCGTCGTGTTCTTAATACAGTAATCCCTCGCTATATCGCGCTTCGACTTTCACGGCTTCACTCTATCGCGGATTTTAAATGTAAGCATATCTAGATATATACAGTATCACGGATTTTTCGCTGGTTCGCGGATTTCTACAGACAATGGGTCTTTTAATTTATGCTTCCTCCGTTTGTTTTCCCAGTTGATTTCATACAAGGGACGCTATTGGCGGATGGCTTAGAAGCTACCCAATCAGAGCATGTACTACATATTAACTAAAACTCCTCAATGATATAAGATATGCTTCCCGTGCAGTGCTTAATTGTTTGCTTTTCTCTCTCTCTCTCACTTTCTCTGACATTCTCTGCGCCTGACGGAGGGGGTGTGAGCAGAGGGGCTGTTTGCACAGAGGCTGTTTGCTTAGAAGATACGGACGCTCCTCTAAAAAATGCCGCTTTATCGCGGTGCTTCGGCATACTTAAAAGCCCAAAAGCACGTATTGATTTTTGATTGTTTGCTTTTCTGTCGCGCTCTCTCTCTCTGACATTCTCTGCTCCTGACACACATTCTTTGAAGGGAAGATATGTTTGCATTCTTTTAATTGTGAGAAAGAGCTGTCATCTCTGTCTTGTCATGGAGCACAGTTTAAACTTTTGACTAAAGGGTGTTATTTCATGTCTAGAGGGCTCTAATAATGTTAACAGTGTGGGAGAGTTTATAAGGGCTTAAAATATATAAAAATAACCATACAAACATATGGTTTCTACTTCGCGGATTTTCATCTATGGCGGGGGGTTCTGGAACGCAACCGCCGCGATTGAGGAGGCATTACTGTAACATGCTTTCATTCCACTCATCATGAAAATGATATCACGTATACATCTCAGTATTTTAATTAGTCAGAGAGCTGTAATATCACGAATTTAATGGATTCTGTGTCCTGTCGGAGAAAGAGAAAGCCCATTTAAGAAGCACGTAGTGATTCACACACAGAGCACATAGAAGATCAAATACAAAACAAAGCATTTGACGTGTTACTTTAGTTACGAAGGGATTTGAGAAACTAGTAAATTAAATAAATTTAAGATGAAGTTTATGATGTTATACTTTAATGACAAAATAAACTACGTGATTAAAGTGGATATTTCGAGATTGAAGTTAACATTTCGAGCTTTTTTCCTACTCTGTGCCTTTTTTTCACACTGTACCCTAATAAGCTTCCATATGACACTCAGACGGTGGGCCACGTCTCGCCTTTTCACGGCGACTTTGATATCTGACAACTTCTTTTTTATGTCGGGCACTGTGCGACATTGTGAACTTGAGCTTGTTTCTCCCAACACACTATGTCACTCGATCAACTTCTTTTTCTTGTTTATTCCTCTGTATAAACCAACAAATAGTACGTTTTTCTTTGCCTCCACTTGGTATTTGCTAAAATTCTTCTATTTTCACTCTTGCTTTTCCCATTGCCCTTTCACAGAGCTTAAGGTCTATTTATATTGATTTGCATATTCAAAGAGGCGTAATTCTGGGAGGAGTTGGGGCGTTACATAAAGCGCGTGCACGAGCGTTACTTTTCATGCTGACCGGGATTTATGTAGCTGAAGAACGTGGAAGTTGGAGTACGCACAGATTCCTGCATCTGGATTTTTCTGTGTGTAAGCACATTTTGGCTTTTGTGCTTGCGCCATGTTATAGTGCGAATTCTACACACGCCGTTATACATGAGGCCCCAGATCTGGGCAGCGCAGTCATCAATAACCATAGGTTTACATTAAGGTTTTTGATGACAAGATGAATTTTGAGGTTCGGAATGAAAAAGCACTACTGTACCATACAGCAAAGAAATCAAGAGAAGCGAATAACTCTCAGGTACTGTTAGGACAGATGTCCATCAGGTGTATAGTCTTTATAGGTGGGTAGGTCTTCTGGGTGTATAACCTAGACTGGTTGCTATCTGCGTGGTGTTTGCATGTTCTCCCCATGTCTGTTTTCCTAGGTCCCCATTAGCTTTTAACTGCATATCATATTCCAAAGTCATGCATGTTAGTTCTGTAATGTAATCTAAACTGTGTGAGTGTGTGTGTGTGTGCCTGTGTATGTGCAGCCTGCAACAAAATGGTATGGTAACACGTCCAGAGTTGACTCCTGCCTTGCACCAATGCTACTGAGGTAGGCTCTACTTAAAGCAGTGATAAACTGGATTAACTGACTACAGCACACTTTCCAACTGTCTGTAATCAAATCAATCTCTATTTCTTTAAGTCCCACAACACTTCAGAACAGAGCTTGACATCAATGCATCATTTTGCAAAAATCAGATTTTACATTTAATTGAACTGGGAAGTCAGAGCCAACAAAAGAGGAGAGGAGCGTGACAGTGTCTAAACCGTAACTAAAAGAATGTCCTCTTTCACTGTTGACCCTGTTACTGGGGAAAATATCACTTAATTGAAATACTGTACATTCCTGTGGTCAGAATTGCTAATATGGCCCATGAAGATTTAGGCCTCGTCTCTTTTGTTAGGCTTATGTTTATTTAATAGGGGAAATGTTTCAATCTTGAAGTAAGTCTATGTTAAAGAATGTGTTATTGTATTACCGTTGAAAAGAGAAAGTTTCCTAAATGGCTAAGAAAGACAGAAAAAAATCTCCCGGGGGCTAAATTAGCAGTTCTGTCCTCATCTGTCATGAAAGAGGCATAGCTGACAGGAGAGTCGCTCACCCCTTCATCATCAGCTTTGTTTCTCTGTCAAGAACCAACCTGCCGTCGCCGATGTGTATAACAGCTTTGGCGGTGTTCGGCAAATGTGAGATCGCAAGGTACACTTAATTAGGCTAATTTTCATTAAAGGAGTTTGTGCATTTTTAATAGGTTCATTAGTGATGCTCATCAAAATCTTTTCTGAAAGCAGTCAAAAACTGTAAAGTCACTTCATCCGAAGGGTGGTGTTATTATACAAGAGACATAGCAAGGCTCCGGGCCCAGGATTCATGCAGGAATGAGTCGTCCTATGTGGGCAAACTCAGCTTCTCAGATATTTCTCGCGGGTCCTATCCAAAGTGAACAGCTTTTCCCATTCATCAGTTAAATTTGTTCAGGAGGCAGTGCTCTTTACTATCTGTCACTAATGTTATTACACATATTGCTTTGTTAAACATTTTTTTTGACACCCCTCAAAAAATTACCCAAGCTTTCTTTTGCCTTTCTCCTTCCATTTAGACTCCTTCTGCACCACACAGAGCTCCAGTATATACAAGGGAAACCCAAAAAATTGTTACAAAAATAACCTTTATTATAAGGCTTACAGCAGTTCTCTTTCTCTTGAGAATCAATACAGTTGTCCCAGTGCTTCTCCCATTCCTGGAAAAATTTCCTGTGCTCAACATTTGTCATCACATCTACAGCCTTTTGTGTTTTTCTAGATTTCTTCCATGGGACCAAATCTTCTTCGTTTTAGAGTCAATTTTAATTTCTGGAACAAAAAACAGTCACAGATCTGGCAAATGCTAGGGCCGCAACTGCATTGGTTTTTGTCAGAACCTCAGGGGATCATCTTCCGGGCTTATCTGAGGCACATAATACCAACCCCGGGTAAGATGGGGCACTATCACTAGTATTATGGTCTCCTTCATTCTCCACAGGGTTGAGAAGATGCCCCCTGAGGGTAACTGACTTCTGGTCAGAGCGAAATAAAACCTGGCTGCAATGGAAGGGGGCATCACTCCAGCAAAACTAAAGTAGCTGACAAAGAAAACCTTTTTGTGACCAGCTGGAAGAGATTATACCTATTAAGCATTCTTTTCAGTTCATTTTGTTGTCCATTGAGGGACTTTTTGTTGTTATGTTGTTATGTTATGTTAAATGAGGACAACCGGGTTGATGTCCAACTTTTATTTTGCATGTTTCTTCCAATTGACCAACCACACTGACAACACAGTGTGTACACGTATGCTGTCCTGGTGAAAAATGCAAATTTAGGTGTGCCATTGCTGCAGCCATTTTTTTCGCTGTAGATGGCTCAGCAGTTCAATGTAATGTCATTGATTAACACACTGTCAACACATAGAGCAAACTCTTTATGAACAAGTTCATCAGTTTCTAAAAATAGGATCATCACTGTCTCTTTAAAATCTGCCATGGTAGGTTGGAGAAAACAAATCAACAAAGCTAGTTACACAATTGTAGAATATACGCACTTGATCCTCTCAGCACAATGCCACCTGGTGGACTGATTAACCAAATTATAGACATATAAAACCTGGTGGGCATAGTCAATAACTGCACTCTACTTTTGTGCTATAGAACGATTCCATTAATTTTTAGATCCCCCCTCATATAAAACTGTTCAAGAATATTCAAGTCAGGTCAGGTTAGGGAACATGCACTAGTACAGCATGTTGCCACACCCAACACGACAAAACAGCTCGGGATTCTGGTTTGCAACTCCCCAGTCCCACTCCCGGAAAAGACCCTTTATCTGCTGCAGCTGGATGCTACATAGACATTTCCTTGGCCCGGTCCAGCTGCTTGGGTCCTCAACAATGAGGGAAATCACCCTTGGGAAATCGCGCCACATGGCCGTAGTGCCATAATTGATGCTCCCTTACAATGCAGGTAATGTGCCTCATTAGAAACTCTATGAACAATCACTCATTTGACACAAAGTCAAACTAGTAGTAACCAAGGATCCTCTGAAGAGACACCGTACCAAAAGAGTCCAGTCTTCATCTTAGATCATTGGATAGCGCCCAAGTCTCGCAATCATATAGCAAAACAGGAAACACCAGGACTCTAAAGACTTGGACCTTCATCCTATTGCAAAGATATCGGGAGTGCCACACACCGCTTTCCAGCAACTTAATGATCCCCCATCCAAGACACTCAGATTCCTTGCTCAGTCTCATGGGAGCCCCAATCAGAGCCTCCATTTTTTCTGCAAAGATCATAGCATTGTCTGCAAAGTCAAGATCAGTAAATATTTCTTCACCAACAGATACCCCACAGCCACTAGATCCCACGATCCTACACAACACCCAGTCAATGCAAGCATTGAACAGTGTAGGAGCAAGAACACAGCCCTGACGAACTCCAGGTTCAACTGTGAAAAACGCGTAGGTTCTGCCTCCACTCTACACCACACTGACAGTACCAGTGTACAGGCCAGCCATGATATCCAGCAACTTTTGGGGAGTCAAACGCTTTATGAAAGTTGACCAAGGCTGCACAGAAACTCTGCCAATATTTGCATTTGTGTTCCATGAGAACCCTCAGTGTTAGGGTTTGGTCAATGGTAGACTTCTTATTTGTAATTCTAGACTGCTCTGGTCACTGATAGGTAAGCAAGTAACCACAGATTTGAGGACGACCCTAGCAAGGGCCTTACCCAGGAACGACAGCATTGTTATACCCCTTCAGTTACCGCAATCTATGTGATTACCCTTCCCTTTCCAGATAAGGACAACAAGTCCTTTTTTCCAGTCAGTGACATCCATGTCCCAAATGGAAGCAAAGTTGCTTGCAATGCAAGGAGGACAGCCTTACCATCAGCCTGGAGAAGTTCACCCCAGATACCACAGATCCTTGCAGTCTTCACTACCCTCAGGTGGTTTACTACCTGTGCAATCTCAGTGAGACTGTGTGGTTCACAGCTAATTAGAGGATCAGACCCAAGAACCGTGGACCCAAAGATGTCCAACATCTTAGCTGGAGGATCAGCTTTAAACAGCTGCTGAAAGTAGCCATCCTAATGGGTCACAACTGCATCATCCGTAAGAACCTTTCCATCACCCACCCTGACTATGACAATCAGAGGAACAGATTCAGATATGTGTAATGCCCAGGTTTGTGCACCTCAGAGAGTGCTGCCACTGAAATGCAGTTTACGAAGCTCCTCCGACAGCCGAGGAAGATGATCATCATGCCAGAGAGATGTTCCACATGCCTACCTGGATGGGCCACCTCAAATGGAGGCCTGAGTGGTGCCATGCAGCAGGCGATGCTTCAGCACCACATCAGTTCCAATCCCCAACAGGCCTGACCTTATTGGCTCTTCAGTAGTTTTGATTCTTCCAGGAATAAGGCTCCTGTGGGCTTTCTTCCATTCTCTTCATAATGCAAGCATCCTTTCTATGGGTGGCTGCAGCAGAGCCACTCCTGTGGAGAGCAACGATATTGCTAGTTAAATATAAATCAGAGGAGTAAAAAAAGTAAACCAGAAAGAACAAATATAGCTAAAAAGGATATGCTACAAAATAAAATACCTCTGATTATGAATGAAAAGAGCAACATTCCACTGGAGCAAATATCTTGTCCATCTTTATTCCGTAAACTCTTTCAAAATACTACCAATGTCCCTAAAGGCACTACTGTAAATTACACTATTTGGTAACTTATTTCATGCATTTTTTTTTTCTGTGTCATATGTCATTGGATTCAAATGTGAAGATAAAGAAAACATCTAGTGTAGACACAATTATCGAGTAAGCCATACAAAGCAGACTGAGCGTTTCTGAAGTTATTGCATCAAGTCTCTGAGATTGATTTAATGATGGCATCAGGCAACCTTAGCTCTTCATCAGAATAAACTAGAGTGAACAACACAGATAAGCCCCTGGGTGAAAGCACATTGCAATGTAGGAGTAACTGCGCTGGAGAAACAAACACAGTGCTAGTGTAGACTGGAATACAGAGCGGCTGTATGGTTCCATTTTTGTATTGGACTGTAAGATATAAAGACAAGTATTGTTATGCTGTTTGACAAACTGAGTCAAATGATTTAGAATCCTCATGTTTCTAACTCCAATGCATTTAAAGCAGGCAGAAATAAAAAAATATATATATATCCTTATTTATTTTTGTGAAGTGAATTTGTACTCTTATTTTGGGAATTTTTTGAATATGCATTTTTCTGCTTTTTTATTGTTTACTTCAGACATTGTTATTTTATTTTTTCTGATATCCAGAGCCATATTTTTCATAAAGGTTAGATCCATTGCTAGTCTTGGGATCAGACACCATCACAATGTTTTGCATCATAACACTGTCTTCATTTAAAATGGCAATGAAAATCACTTTGTTATCCAAGCATTGATAAAGTTAAGGGCAAATAAAACAAGGTGATTATTTATAGTATGGCTCACATATGGTGTAGAATGAAAATGAAATCAGAATAGTAGGAAGAAATTGTCAGTTTTTACAATTTGACATACTGTTGGATTATTATTGTCTAATGTACATCAAGTGCCTTCATTTATTGAATCACTGCTGTTGTTACATCAAAGATGTCACTTATCACACCCTGGTAAAACATGCTTTAAGAAAGTGTTTCAAATTTACTAAAAATAAAAAACTGAAATCTCTCATTCACATAAGTATTCAGACCCTTAATTAAGTACTTTGTAGAAGCCCCTTTTCCAGCAACTACAGCTTTAAGTCCTCTTAGGTAATCTTGGCACATCTAGATTTGAGCAGTGTATCATATTCTTTTAGGGCAGAACTTCTCAAGCTCCATTACAATGGATGGGAAATGTCTGTAAGCTGCCATCTTCAGGCACTGCACAGATGTTCTATAGAGTTTAAGCCTGAGGTTTAGCTGGGCCACTCATGGACAGTCAGAGACTTGCCTGAGCCACTTCAGCTTATTGTCATGCTGAAAGATTAATCATCGCCCGAGTCTGAGGTGGTGATGTATTTGACTTCATTCACCCTTCCTTCAATTCATACCAATCTACCTTTCATTGCAGCTAAGAAGCAACCTTATAGCATGATGCTGCCACCACCATGTTTAACTGGAGTGATGGTATTAGGCAAGTGATAAGCAGTGCTTGGACTTCACCAGACATAGTATTTGGAGCTTAGCTCAAAGGGTTGAATTTTTTCCTCATCAGAGTAGAGAAACCTTTTTCTTACCTCTCTTGATGGAGTGCTACTGAGATGGCCAACTGGATCTCATATCTCAGCAGAGGGCCTCTAAAGCACTGATAGAATAACCATTAGGGTCTTCAGGCCACTGTGCTCCTGGGAACACTCATCGCTTGAGAAATGAATTTATCCCATTGGCCTGATTTATGCCTCACCACGTTTTGATCACGCGAGTCTACTTTGAGTTCCTTGGACTTCAGTTTTCAGTTCTTATTCTGACATTCAGTGTGAATTGTGGATCTTTTATGCACAGGTTAATGCATGCCTTTCTAAAAAATGTCCAATCAATTCAGTTTGTCACAGATGGACTCCAGTGCAGTTCTGAACACATATGAGGGGTAATTAAAGAAAACAGGACCACAATTTGGAGTGCTATAGCAAAGAGTCCATTTCAAATTTTTAATAAATTTGCAAACTTTTCTGAAAATATGTTTCACTTTGTCATTATGGTTTATTTAGTGCAGATTGATAGGCAAAAATGGTACATTTATATGTTTAAAACTAAATCTACAACACAAAAATGTGTGCAGAAAGTGAAAGGATCTGAATGCTTTCTGAATCCACTGTATTACTGAAATGTTTATAGCAACTTTACTAACTTTGTCTTCTTATGCAATTTTTTTTTTCAGTTCTCACTGATATGCTAAAATGTAATTACTTATCTACACTCTTAAAAATAAAGGCACCAAAGTTCTTCTTCAGAGCAATGTCAGTAGGTGAACCATTTTTGGTTCTGAAAGGAACCATCAACATAAAAGCTCCATAATGAACATGTTTTTATTTTGATCTATAACAGGTTCCATAAATAGCCATGAACAAATGATAACAATTGTTTGTGAAGCACTACCAGGTTCCAGATTTTAAAAGGACTCTTGCTACATGCAGTAACACATGCTAAGTTCAGTTTTTTCTTGATCTGTAGTATCCTGCTACTGTACATTAAAAGATTTCTGTTTTGTCCATATATTAAGATCCTTTTCAAATTCCAAAGAACGAAAGTCATATGTAAAGAAACCTGGACGACACAAAATTTAATACACTGAATTTTTACTGATTTTTTTTTTAATTCCATGTTACACTTGGAATATAAACTTTTTCTAGTTGTGGTCATGCAGCAGATAACATCAAAAAAGTATAAATAAAGTCAAATATTGTTTCCTCCCTTAAAGGAAACAACAGTAGTCTGAGGAAAAGAAAGGACATCAATATCAGGAGTGCATCATTCAAAAGACATCAAGCTGCATCTTGATTTTCACCCACTTTTGAAGGGAAGTATGCTAAATATGAAAAATACTCCAATGATTTGATTTGACTGAATTTGATTTGAAGCAACCATGTGCTCCTGCCTGTTTGCGGAAAAGAAGCCAGCAGTATGTTCCAAAAAAATGCAGAATCCTGGTGCAGAAGAGTACATGTATGTATGTAGACTTTTTGAGGTGCAGGTAGTTATGAGGTTCTCTGTTTTCTTAGTAATTACATCTATTTGGCTGTATTTTTTCAGATAATGGCAATATCAGAGGGCCTCAGAATAATTATATGAATAATCTACCAAAGAATAAAGGCTTGCATTGGGCTCAATATCTGTAAGCATCAATGGAAATTATTTATCATTTTGTGCTCATTTTGGTTATATAAAATAATTCTCACATTATAATTACTTTACATGGTTTGGTAAATAAGAATACTTTTCATTACAAACAAAACATGCTTTCTATTAAATGGTTCAGGAGCTCCTCTACCTTGATACAAGTGTTTACTGAAAGAACTCAAAGCAGTATTTTGTAGGATTCATCTCAAGAGCCAAGGTACTGTAGATGTCCTAATGTTTGGTTCACTATCTGCTCTACACATTCTTTCATCTTTATACATCATTTCATATTGCCTTGGTGAATGGGGCTAATCTGTTGGCTACCAAAACTTAACTTGAGGCAGAGATATGAAGACAATGTTCTTCTGGCATTGACAAAGGTGAACTCCACATGTAGCAATAGAAAAGCTTTAATGCAGTACTTCATAACACATTATGAGGAGAAGAATCAAATTATGAACCTGTTTGAAGGAATTCAGAGTCCTGGCCCCTACTCTAGACACCGTAATACAGAAATGGATTACCATATCTACTAAATCTGAGTGTCGGAAACATGGGTGCAGTATTAGGGGCCGCTGCCTCTCAACTCCAGAAAAATGAATTTGAATCCCAGCCTGTCTGCATGTGTTGTTCATGTCTATGTGATCTTTCTCTGGGTACTTTGACTTTCCTGTCTGATTGCAAAAAAGAAACTTAGTTTAAATGGTGGCTCAAAATCAACAAGCTGTGTGGGAATATGAAGGAGTGTGTTCTGCGATGAACTGGTGAGCAATCTTGGGTTGGTTCATGAAGTGTAGAGGTTCATGAAGAGATTAATGATTGGTGACAGTATGTGAGTAGCATGAATTCTTAGGTAAGGAAATGCGACAATAAGCCAAAGGTTCTGATTATTTTTCCATCCACCCATTTTCCAACCCGCTGAATCCAAACACAGGGTCACAGGGGTCTGCTGGAGCCAATCCCAGCCAACACAGGGCACAAGGTAGGAACCAATCCTGGGCAGGGTGCCAGCCCACTGCAGGACACACACAAACACACCAAGCACACACTAGGGACAATTTTAAAATTGCCAATCCACCTAACCTGCATGTCTTTGGACTGTGGGAGGAAACTGGAGCGCCCAGAGGAAACTCACGCAGACACGGGGAGAACATGCAAGCTGCACGAAGGGAGGACATGGGAAGCGAACCCAGGTCTCCTAACTGTGAGGCAGCAGTGCTACCACTGCGCCACCGTGCTGGTCCTGATTATTGTTAGTAAATTCATGTTCAAGTAAATAAATGTAGTAATAAACCTATCATCATTATTATTAAGTTTATTTTCATTTTTAAATTAAAATTTTAAATCTTGCCTAATAATATTCCATTGTCTCTGTGAGGTTCTGCTTTCAATATGCACATCCTCAGCTTTCTAGTGTCATTTCATTTGCAGATGGCTAACATATGCTGGGCTAAACCCTCTGGATGGTTTTTCTCCATGTTTTCTTCATCCAGGTCTCCCCAAACCTTGTCCTCTAGAGATGTAGACTCAAGCCTTTAGAGAGGTGGGCTGAGGCATGTTCAGTAACATAACATTGAAGCGACAGTTTATTTCATGTGGTGCCTTTCCTTAGTGAGTACCATTGCATTGTCTGAGAACACATTGTACTGTTTTTAAACATTCCTTTGTCAACTGGAGAAGAAATCACTTATTCTGTGAATTGGAGAGCTGATCTGGAGCAGCATCCTTGCAGTTTATGGACCGATGCTTGACCACTTGGCTACACTGCCTGCATGCATGTTTTCTGTTAATTGAGCCTAGTAGCTTTATGCAAATATGAACTGAGAATACATAATAATGCAATGTAACACACTTTATTTGAATGATGATTGCTTGAAAAGAACAACAATGGTACGTACAGGACAGACCAATGCTGATGTATGTAGATTAGAAGAGAGGAATGAAGAAACTCTTCTGTGTATGATCGCTTTTTTGTTGTTGTTTGTTTTTTAACTTTTCCTTATATACCCTTCTGTTACTCACTCATGACAATCTTCTGCAATTTCAGCAAACTTTATGCATGATTTTATATTAAGAGCATCTATAATTTCTTAGAATTCTTTGCATAGCTGTTTAATGAAAAATAAAAGATTACTTTTGCAAAACATATATTGTATTTGAGATGTTAAATTCAAATGGTATGCCTTTGCTCTTCTTATGCAGTAAGATGTCTTCGGAAGGCTCATTTAAAACTATTAATGAAGAATCCATCCATCCATCCATTATCCAACCCGCTATATCTTAACTACAGGGTCACAGGGGTCTGCTGGAGCCAATGTCAGCCAGCACAGGGCGCAAGGCATGAAACAAACCCCGGGCAGGGTGCCAGCCCACTGCAGTAATGAAAAATCATGAATGGTTAAAAAATGCAGATACAATGCTTAAAATGAGCCTCCCACTCCTCACCTTATACGCACAAAAATATATTTCTTCAAAAGAAAATTTTTACTCTTATGCTGTACATGGCCCTTTCATGGCCATCAAGACATTTGCTGGTGAATGCTACATTAATAATTAAGTGTAAACTCTGTGGTCTAGAGTGAAATGAGTCCTTCTTAAAATGTAGGAGGTTGCAATTTCAAATCTCTCATTTTATTTAAGAGGGTGACCTTCATTGTGTCCCGCACGCAGCCTTCATTCAAGTCATGTAATGAATCTAGGGAATAAGCAGGAGGATTTTCTACCTCTTTTTTAATCCAGAAAAATAATTGACTTACGGTTTTGTTCTAGATCTGCATATTTTGAGCCATTTTCAAATCCTTCCTTGCATAAAGACTGTAAATTTCAGTGTATGTGGTCTAATGTACACATTTTACTTATATATATATTTTTACATATAGTTTTTAATTTAGCATTGACTGCAATAAATATTGCTACTTGCCATGTCTGAGCTCAATTTGCATATTTCTCTTCTCGTTTAATCTAAATTACATTTCCCCTAAAACCATGATATTGTGTGAATGCCATTCCCTGCCACTCAGCTTTATGTCCTTGTATGGTATGATATCGGGCGGAGGAAGTATTCTTTGATCATTTTGAGCTGTTCTGGTGAGTATATGCCAGGGAATCACAGCAAGTGGTTCACTAGTCATAAAACATTTAATCTTGTGTTAGGTATATTGCAAATAGGACAGAATGGACTAAAATGAAACTATTATATTGATGTTGGGGATTAGCATTGCTGCCTCATAGCTGTTAAGATCTCTGATTTTTTTTTTTTTAGTTCTGAAATTTCAACACTCAGAAATTCAGAATTAAAGATTTATTTTGATGTCCAGTATATTGTTTTGTTGCAAGGTCCTAAAATGTATTTATATTTAGTTTTTGTGATGGGTGCTACTATTTTAAACTATTGTATTACCTGTTGCTATAGGAACCAATGCAATACATACCCAGGGTTGTACCCATTTGTGACATCAACAGGGCAACGTTTTAATGGTTTTGAGTTCGCCCCTGATAGTTCCAGGGTACCTGCGTTTGATGGATAACCTCTGAATCACTGTGCAAAATCTTTCTCTTTTTGAATGTACCCATGAATTAATTTCTGCCTGCATTTTGATGCTGAATTTTTGCTTGTGTTCTGGTTTTTGACTCTTGGCATCAAATGTTTTGTGCATTAGTAGGTATTGGTCACAGTGACCAGCAAGAGCATTTCTCCATGAAACACATAATGATATTCAGAAGATGGTGACAAAAAAGAAATAAAAAAATGCAGAAAATTAATTTTAAAATAAAGAGAATGTACAGATGTTCCCCCAGAATAACTAAAATACATGTAACTTACTGGAAACCTTGACAAATTAGTTAAGTTCATGATTTATAGTAACAGAGCACCCATCTGTGAGTAAAATATTAGCAGGCTTGTGATCCATGCTATAAGGCAGCAAAAATTCAATGAAGATGACATTAAATTCATATTGGGAATCACCACAAAAACAAGGTGTCCACAGAGTTCAAAAAGTAAACCAGATGTTTTTTTAAGAGGACATAATGATGTGATCAAAAACACTACCAGGAGGTGAAAATACCAGAAGCGCAAAGATGCAATCATCAAAACCAAAATGAAATCTAAAAATTGCTGGTAAAAAATTCACAACTGCTAAACCAGAAATGCGAAAGCTCTAACCAAAAACATATTTAGAAAATTCACCATGAGTTTGTCTTTAGAATTATGCTGAAACATTGATGTTCACACTACATGTCACCTTACACCTACATACAGTAGTAACCCTAAACCACAAGATAACCACAATTATGAAGATAGCCACACACAATAGTGGTAAGATGTCATGATAAAAATGTAACATTATAAATCAATAACAGAAGGAAAATAAATAATACAAAGAAGAAAAATAAATTATTTGAGTCATTTGTTCATGACAACTAAGTATAATTCAGTATCCTCCTGAGTGACCTGGGGCCTCATGCATAACGCCGTGCATAGAATTCGCACTATAACATGACGTAAGCACAAAAGCCAAAATGTGCTTACGCACAGAAATATCCAAATGCAGGAATCTGTGCGTACGCCAACTTCCACGTTCTTCCGCTCCATAAATCCCAGTCAGCGTGAAGAGTAATGCACGTGCACACGCCTGCTGTCCCGCCCCAATTCCTCCCAGAATTATGCCTCTTTGAATATGCAATTCAATATAAATCGCCCTTAAGCTCAGCGTTCTGTGAAAAGACAATGGGAAAAGCACGGGGGAAAATATAAGAATTTCAGCGAATACCAAGGGGAGGCAAAGGAAAAACATACTATTTGTTTAATTAAATCGTGGTATAATCAACAAAAGGAAGTTGATTGAGTGACACTGCATGTCGGAGAAACTCGAAAGCTCAAATTCACAAAGCCGCACAGTGCCAAAATAAAAATGAAGTCACATATCAAAGTCGCCGTAAAAAGGCGAGTTATAGCCTACCGTCTGAGCTTATTAGGGTACAGACAAAAAAAAAAATAGGCACACAGAGGAAAAAAGCACGAAATGTCAACTTTAGTCTCGAAATTTCCACTTTAATCACGTAGTTTATTTTGTCATTAAAGTAGAACATCATAAACTTCATCTTAAAATCATTTAACTTACTAGTTTCTCAAATCCCATCGTAACTAAAGTAGCACGTTAAATGCTTTGTTCTGTTTTTGATCTTCAATGTGCTCTATGTGTGTGAATCACTACGTGCTTCTGTTCTTTCTCTTTCTACGACAGGACACAAAATCCATTACATTCGTGATATTACAGCTCTATGAATAATTAAAATACTGAGATGTATACGTGATATCATTTTCATGATGATTGGAATGAAAGCATGTTATTAAACATGGGAACACGATGGCGCAGTGATTGTTCATGTCTCACACAAGATGCTGCATATGAAATAATTTATTGTAGCAGTACTGTCTCTTTCAGACATACTAACCTCCAATTCCTGTCCTTACTTTTCTTTCCCCAAATACCCAATTGCCACATAATTAGCTCAGTAATAGACGTTAAGACATCTGTAAGCTTACAACGATGATTCTTCAAAACTTTTA
Organism: Polypterus senegalus; assembly: GCF_016835505.1. Classification (NCBI taxonomy): domain Eukaryota; kingdom Metazoa; phylum Chordata; class Cladistia; order Polypteriformes; family Polypteridae; genus Polypterus; species Polypterus senegalus. The sequence continues at coordinate 26,824,659 of NC_053167.1, forward strand.
AGAAACATTGAAATATCTTCATATTACGCGTTTAATTATTCTATCCGTCTATCCTTCCAGTGTCGTGCCAGCCTCAGCAAATATACAGCGCAAGGCAGGAACAATACGTGAACTTGCTAGCGCTGCGGCACCGTGTCCTCACATGCTTAATTATTAACAATACAGAATATTTAAAAGAAGTTAAAGTTTTATCTGTATAATATAATCAATACATTTTGCTGCATTTCATCTTAAAAATGATATTGTCATATCATATGTAAATCATATGTAAATACGCGCTTTATAAAGTGGCGCAGTTTGTGCAATGTTATAACTGTAGTGCAAGTTTACAGTGAGGTAATTGTACTTATAAGTACAAACAGCTCTACAAGGAGCAATTGATTGAGTGTGTTTATAGTTCTTGGGATGAAACGGTTTCTGAACCATAAGGTCCGTACAGGATAGGCTTTGAAACATTTTGCCATGGCTGAGGCAGCGTGTGCTTGATGCTGTAATACCGATCATTTTCTTTCCAGTCAGCTGCTGCTGTGATTCACACTCAGATACAGTGATATAAATACTCCGAGTGTTGCAGTGAGAGTAATATGGAAAAAGATGATCCGCTGTGGCAACCCTTAAAGGGAGCAGCTGAAAGAAGAAAAAGAAGGTGCAGTGAGAGTAACAACGCTAACGCAGTTATGGTATTTGGAATACTATGGCTATTCCCTGGGCCGTTACACTAATAAACAATATGCGGTTAGTTTCAGTGTATTTATAAAACCGCGTCAGGAATGTGGTTCTAAGAAATAAAGGGTAACCACACAGGAACAATAGCACTGCTTTGACGCTGGGTGCCGCCAGTCTGCAAAACCAAACGGAGAACTTGCGTACGACAGGATATGAGGTACCGTGGAAAGAGTGTGGCTTTACGTCAAGTTAAGGTTTTATACATCGCGATTTGAACATGGAAACGTTCTTACACAACATTTTTGTGCATACACACCGTTTATACATGAGGCCCCAGATCTACAGTCAGTTAAGCACCAGTGGGATATCTATATATATGGATCTTGGAGAGCAAGGCTCATAATTTATATGACTGTGGAAGGTACCTGTAAAACATGGCTAGAACTTTAATCTGCTTTCATGCATTCTTTTTTGAATGAAAAGATAATTTATTTCAAAATGTTACAACAATTTGACAGAGGTCTCTGTTCATAACGTTGTTAGCAGTGAGGACAAATAGTTTTCTTGTTTGTCAATGCCCATTTTTCTTTCTTTTTCCAAGTGCAGGAGTCTGATGTTTTCTGAATCTTGGTGATGTCGGCAGCAGGAATTACATATGATGGAGAAAGGACCAGTTGCAAATAAGGAGAGGAGTCTAGGTACAAATGGAAATGAGTGATAGTAAACAAAGAAAGGGGAGCAGTTTTTTGGAAAAGAAGACTTATAGAAGGATGGATATAGAATATAAAAAGACAGCCTACCTTAAAATGGCTAAGGCACAGTGTTTTAGGATCTTTTTTTTTTTTTGATCTCTTGGAAGGATGATGCCTAATCCCTACTGGTAGGGCACATTTTCAATTCTTTACTTTGTGGAAGGATACCATCACACTGCCCAGATTTCTCCATTATTTCAGTCAACACTTTTTGAATATTTTTATTTAACCTTGAACTTACTGGATTTTTTAATATTAAATTCCCATTGCATCACCTGTTTGTTTTTTGATGGTCTGGTGTACATGGTCTTTATTTATGTATTGGGAAGGACATCACTCAATAGGTATTTGTTCTACTGTGTATTATTTTATTTTCATTCTCACAATTCAATTTCTTTTGTACTTAGTGTGTATGGTGTGAGGTCAGTAGAGGAGTAGAGTTGGTCATCTGTTCTTATTATTTATTACCAGGGACTGGTACAAAGTATTTTGTCTGCAAAAGAGACATGTTAGAAATGCCTAAGGCAGAAGCATGTTTGCTTTCTGAGTGTCTCAGAGACTGCAAAATTGATGCCCTTACAGCTTGGATGTTTTGATTGATAGACAGACAGACAGACAGACAGACAGATAGATAGATAGATAGATAGATAGATAGATAGATAGATAGATAGATAGATAGATAGATAGATAGATAGATACTTTATTAATCCCAAGGGGAAATTCACAAAAGTGTTTGTACAGTCTGAGGACAGCCTGGAGATTTTCTGTTCAATGTTGTACCCATCTGTCTAAATTTAGCCACCCACTGAAGAATTGTTTTCCAATTTGGCAAGTCACCATTAGGAGAAATGCTGAAGTGCATTTGGAAAGTGTGTTGCGTAGTGATGATGGAGTTGTTTTTGAAGAACGTTCTGACAGCAAAAGTACGGTGCACACTAGACCAAGGCATGTTGCAGACTGAAAACTACAAGGGATCGCCTATTGAAGGACACCTACCCCAACCCAGTTGGCTGCCTCTACCTCGTGCAATGACCTTGAGAAATGTGGTGCTTCATTTTGCCTATATAAGCCATATTTAGTAATAGCAACTTTCCTATTGACTAATTTTATATTAACTAATGAGCAGGATTCTGGCATTGAAGGATTGTAACAGTATAATCTAGATAATCTGAGTTGTTCACAATGTGTGTGCACTACAGATTCAAAGACAGACCACATTAAAACAAATGGCCATTCCAGCAGAAAAGGTCAGATTTTGTTTAGAGGGTGTCAAAAATGTTAAAATCCAATGAAGACTTGAAGTTAATGTTTCAATTCCATTACAATGCTTTTTCCTACTTTACATATGGAGAAACTGATTTATCTTAAAGATTCCCCAAGAATTCTGCTCACCATTTGGAGAAACCTGCAAACAAAGCTAAGCCCACAGTGCCTCAGTCACTTCCTCAGCTTCATTAGGTCTAGCTTCTAATTGCTGACCAATGAATTGAGGATGAAGTGTGTCTTTAGTTAAGAGAATTTGTAACACAGGATGGCAAAAGTATTCAAAGAGCAGATAAAACTTTGACAAGTTTATTCAGAGCAGATGTTGCCAAGCAATTAAGAGGATTTCCAGGAACTTAGCTGAGAAAACAGAGCTCAAAAATGAAGAAACTTGCCAACACCACAAGGGCTCACTTAATAGTTAATGAACTCATAGAGATCCAAAATTACCATCCTACCAACCAAACCATAACTGAAAAAGTACATGGCAAAACAGAAAATAGAGGAGATGTCAGGGCAGCATGCCTGCCATTTCTTTTCTATCAATCTTGGATGGCAACCCAACTCTATCCATCCAGGATTTCCCCCTTCAACAACGATTAGAGACACAAGAATTCAATCAGAGTCAGTTCACAACAACAAGAGGACTTTGAGGCAACCTTTTTCAGAGAAACAGTGGAAGATCTAAAGATTTAAGTTAAGAATTGCCGTAAAACTTCCTCCATTTTCACACATTAATAGATTGTGTACAGTATCCTGTGATTCAGCAAAATTATTTCCATTAAATAGTGAACACCTTCTTGAGGACAGCTCCCAAAAGTAAAGGGAAGTAGTTTTTTTTTTTTTTCTCACAACGGATTGTAGAAATCTGAAACAAACTGTGCCCTTGTGTAATTAAAGTAGAGACCCTTCAGTTTTTTCAAAAGGTGTGAATGCCATTAGCTAAGCAAATGAGTCTGATGGATTGAACATCTCCTTTCTTTTGTAAAATTTGTGTTCTTATATTGCTTGCAGGCTTATTCTTTTGTACAGGTCTGAGATGTCTAGTTAGTCAGGGTCAACTTGTTTTAGTTTTTTTTTTTTTTGATATTGGAGATGGGATGCTTATCTTCTCAATATTTGATGTGAAAGAAAACTGAGAAGACAAAGTTATAATGCAATCTATTTCTCTGCCACCCTAGTACTAGGGTGTTGTACCGAGTTAGCCATTATGAATGTAGTGTAAAGTCAAGCAAAAAGATCCTTTTATTGGCTAACTAAAAAGATTACAATATGCAAGCTTTCGAGGCAACATTACATCTTGCCTGGAAAAGGGGCCTGTGTTGCCTCGAAAGTTTGCATATTGTAATCGTTTTAGTTAGCCAATAAAAGGTGTCATTTTGCTCGACTTTTCTGCCACCCTAGACATATTAAATTTCTATCATTTCAGTTTTTTTCAATCTCTGCATCCCCACATACTTTTACAATCTGAATTGGCAAAAGGCAGTATCATAGTTGTATTCGTAAGGGTTTGATTACAAAAACACATTTAGAAGGGACACAAAAGGAGATCTGAATAACTTTAAAGCACCAAGAGTGTCAAAGTCAGCAATCATGATAAATGAAAGCAGGGGTTAACCATACCTTACTGTATATTTTGTTCATGACAAATACAAGATGGTGAACAAGTTACATTGCCACAATGGTGTTCTCTCCATCACCCATTTAATGGCCATTATCCAGGTTAGCCAGTTGCCCCTCCAAATCATTTTTCTTCCATCTCCCCAGTCCTGAGTATCTTTTGTGATGAGACCCATTCTTTCATATCATCTGACAGCACCTCCACTCTTTCTCTTCTGGGTCATGTTGACATGATAACATCATGGAATTTCTGCAGATCTGTCAGCTGCACATTCATGCTGCAAATCTCCCATTCTACCACAACCTAGAGGTGTCCGCTTGAATTCAGATCTGTTGACTTTGAAAGCAATTCAACTTATTTTCATGTCCATGAAGCCAGTTTAAGATGTGGTACATTATCATGCTGGAAGCAGCCATGAGAAGATGAGTAAATTGTGGCCAATAATGTGTGCAAAAGGTCAGCAGTAATATTCTGTGGCATTCAAGAAATTGTTGATTGGTGTTTATGGGCCAGAATTATTCCAGGAAAACATTTCCCACACCATTACACCACCACCAGCAAGGACTGTTCACACAAGGAAGGTTGGGTGCATGGATTCCTGCTGCTGGAGCCAAATTCAGACCCTTTGATCTTTTTGGCTCAGCAGAAATCCAATGTTTTCCAGACCAGGCTATGATTTTCCAGTCATCAGCTGTCCCATTTTGGTGAGCCTGTGTCCATTGCAGCTATAACTTTCTGTTCTTAGCTGACAGAAGTGGGACCCAACATGGTCTTCACCTGTTGTTGTCTGTCCACCTCAAGGTTCGATGTATTGTGCATTTTGAAATGCTTTTTGGCCCACCTCAGATGTACAGAGTGGTTATATGAGTTACTTCCTGTTAGCCAAAATCAGTCTGGCCATTCTCCTCTGACCTCTCTCATCAACAAGATGTTTCCATCTGCAGACCAGATACTCATTGAATGCTTTTTATTTTTCATGTCATTCTAAATAAATAAAAATCTATTGTGTGTGAAAATCCCAGGACATCAGCAGTTAAAGAAATACTCATCGGCAGCCAGCAATCCTACTCATCTGCAGCCAGCAATCATGCCATGGTCAAAATCAATGAGATTGCAATTTTTAACCATTCTGGTGTTTGATGAAAACATGAATTGAAGCACCTGACCTGTATCTGTATGATTGTATGTATTACGCTAATGCCGTGTGATTGGCTGATTAAATAATTGCATTGATGAGTAGGTAGACAGGTGTTCCTAATAATTTGCTTAGCAGCAAAGAACCTTACATTAAAACTATGTTCAGTTATTATTACATAGCTAGGGTTCACTGACATTTTAAATTTGATTACCTCCAACATTTTGAGACAGATTTATATGTACTTATTTGGCTGACCATTTTATCCAAGTCAGCTTACAACATTTTATGATACAATTGGTTACATTTCTTTTTGTTTTCCAACTGAAGCACAGGCAGGTCAAGTGACTTGCTCAGGTCACACAGTGGCAGTAACGGGATTTGAACTCACATTCTCAGTGTCTGAAGGCCAGAGCCTTAACCATTCCACGACACTGCCTTAGACAGATGAGGAAACAAAGCTAAATAACATCTAAGAGAAACTATAAACTGAGTGAAAGTTTTTTTTGTCCATTAGCTTTCTGAAACTCACCATAAATATAAATATGCAGAAAATAGAGTCAGGCCGCCTAATTGCATATATTTTGAGGATAAGAGGAGTCCCCGGTTTGCCATTCATGGGGAAAAGATGCAAGCTTACCTTTCCTATCACCCACTGCACTGCTATGTGACTTTTATGTGAAGGGGAGTAATTATTACATTTGTATGGTACATCCACATCAACACATATTTAGGTAAAACATTATCTACCACACTTTGTCACGAAGAAATGATTTTAATTTGTTTGTAAAACTTAACCCTAAATAATTTCTACAGACAAGGAGCAGCTTTTAAACTATGATTGAAGAACTTGGGTGTTATGTATATTTACAGAGGCAGCTTGTCAAACACATTTTAAGAAACCTTCAAATATCCAAGTTCAGTCAGATTTAACTTAATTGGTTAATTCATTGGTTAATTAGAATTAGATTATTTGTTACAATGCTGTGCTTTGTAATATCCATATTTGATATGTTAATATATACACACAACCATAATTTTGAACGATTCTCTTTAAAAAAGTATTAAAAAGACTACATGACTAAATAATAAAATCAGCCCAGCTAATTGGAAGAGTGAACACCCTCAAGGTGTTCTTGGCAACATCTCTTCTGGATAAACTGAGCATCTATGAAAGTGTTCAACATACAAAGTCATTGTTTCAGTCTAACATATACTTTAGGGAGATTAAATTAATTTTCTTAATAATTTATTAACCAATTTAATTCCTAACAGAAGCCTCCATCCTTGACAAAAATGAAAACTGAAAAAGAGTTAAATGGAAGTGATTATGCTAACGAACAGGAAGACAGCGTGATGTTTCCATCGTGTGCCGTTTACTCACACGTCCTACTCTGTCAGAAATCTCGAAAGTCATTAAAACCATTTTGGTTCATAAACTGTTAAAGCTCAAATGAGGAAAATTTGCATTTAAGCAAATTACTTTAATAAACTGCTGACCCATGAATGGAAAAACAATCTGTTTTTGTGTGTGGGGGGGCAGGTTAATTAGTTATACTGTACTTGCTTTTTTGGAAAGGTCAAACACTGCCAGAGGCTCGAATACATTCTGTAATCTTACTGCAAAAGACATGTCAGAAAGTGACAGGCGCAAAGCTGGAATCAACCCCCAAACCCCCCACTCCCTCCACATCACATACTCCTTTCGATCAAGAATTTTCGAAGCCTTTTTTTCATGATTAAAGGAAACATCTTTGTCGGGCATTGGTTTCTCTGAAGAAAGTGGTACAGCCGTATTGCAGCCATGCCAGGCTTAACATATGTTTTCACTAAAAGCACTGGAAGTTATGCGGTGCTTCTTAATAGCATGTACTGTAGAGTATTTGAACTCTTTAAGGTCCAGTAGTAGTTTAGCATTTCGTGATGTTCATTCATTTACCAATTCTGAGTTTATGGAATGTTAATAAACACCAATGTTTATGATTAACTACGCAGTGTGCTTCATTCCATGAATGTATTCAGTTATCATTTGAATAGCCCTCACTGTCATTCCAGGCATTAAGCGTCTCATATTCTGTGAAGTTTCCCTGTATTTTCACTTGAACATAGGACAAGTCCAAAAACCTGGGCTCATTTTCCAACTCAGTCACTGCCTATATGGATTAGGTTGTTCACTTCATATTTTTGTGTGGGATGCTCCAGTTTCTTCCTATAAGGTGAAGATTTGCAAACACAAATTTTTGGTGAGTTTAAACTGGTGAAAGGGGATTCAATGTGTGTATGGGTGAGTTGGTCCTTTGGTAGATAGACACTGTGTTTTATGATGATGGGGGTTTGCTCTGAAGACTGGAAATTTCTCTGAAAGTTGGTTTCTACGTATGATCTGTAAGAAAAGAAGTAATAAAGATTTGGAGACTGGAGAAGCCATCTGTCTTGTATCCTCTTTTATTGCAGACACCACAAAATGGTTCCAAGTTTGCTTCCGATGATGCTTTGGATAGTATCTGACCCTCTCTGACACTCAGAGTGGATAAATGAATGAATCAGACCATTCTGTTAATGGCCATTTTGGAAGAAGTTTGGCTAAGTGTGTTTGTGCTATCATACTCAGTAACAGTATGGTCAGCATATAGAAAATGAGCTCTTTCTTAATTTTATTTTCTTGGTACTTTTAGGTGAAATTTTTAAAGAAAATTAGACTGCTGTTGAAGAAGTACACTACCCAAAAAACATTTTTTATATGTTACTTACTTCATGTACAGTGGAACCTCGGTTTACGAGTAACTTGGTTTACGAGTGTTTTGCATGACGAGCAAAATTTTTTAATAAATTTTGACTTGATAAACGAGTGATGTTTTGCAATACAAGTAGTATGGATACACTTTGTCTGCTGAGCGTCATGTGATCACAACTGAGCTGATGGTGGTTCTCTCTCTCTCTTTCCTTATCTCTCGCTCGCGCGCAGCGCGTCTCTCTCTCCTCCCTTGAGGGCAATCGTCTCCTATTCTCCATCTGAGTCTGTGTGCCTCACTCAAATAGTCAACATCCGTACGAGCGTATACTGTTTACTACAGCACTGTGACTGTGTGTGTGTCTGAGTGTGTGTGCACGCACGTGTGTGCTGTGAAGTGCGAGTCCCCATCTTGCGCCCCAAAAAGCGCAAGCTGAGTCTCAGTACTTTAACACCACCAGCCTTATTCAGCTTGAAACAGCAACAGCGCTGTTACTTATTGTAGCGGGATCTTTATAATGTTCCTTGTATCACCCATTGACGGCAGGCGCTTATAGCATGTCTGCAATCTTTTTGGATGCGCTTATACGGCGAACTGCTACAGCGCTGGGAGACTGCGATTGCTTTGGGACACTCTTCCGCGTGTCGTCCCGTTGGGTGGAATCCCACATGAGTTTAGAAACTCACTCACACCAGCCATAATTTTTTTTAAAGGTAAAGTGCAGGTTAATTTGTTTTATGTATTTTTACTTTATATTTTGTAATAATCATTTTTATATGAATAGTTTTGGGTTGTGGAACGAATCATCTGAGTTTCCATTATTTCTTATGGGCAAATTCGCTTTGATATACGAGTGCTTTGGACTGCAAGCACGTTTCCGGAACGAATTATGCTCGCAAACCAAGGTTCCACTGTATTTTGTAGTGATGGCTGTGAAAGATTTTAATTCAGTGCTGGACAACAGCAATATCAAAAAGTCAGTGAAAAAATCTCAAGTTACTCATGCCGCATAATCCACGTCAAGTCATCCAGTCGTACGCTCTCAACATCCCAAGCAGATCTAACTTTACTAAAATATTGTTAAATAAACCACATGACTTGACCTTCTGCTTGTTCAAACAGCTCAGATTTGCACAAATACAAGGCAAATTCTCTTCCTGATGTTTTCACTTGCTTTTCTTGAACTTTCACTCTTTAGTTTTATATGTCTCTCAGTGAATGCTTTTGTTTATATCTTATAAAGCACAATGTTAGCTTATGAATAAGATATTACTTGTTTTCATGCACATTATTTTTGCGCATTTTATTTCATTTTGTTTATTATTCGTGCATCGCGATTGATGGGCCGTGTGACCACTACACATCACATCAATTTAGTCACTGGATTTTCCTGGATAAATAGAACCACAGCACAAGTAGAAAGTATTGTTCAGTTGGATAAAAGCCAAATCCCTAAACATCTGTTAATTTTCTTTTCAAAGAGGACAAGCACTAGGTTCATTTTGGGTTTTCTGATTGTCACTTTGACTTTGATTTTTGATTTTGGTCCATTGTTTCATTTGCTCGATTTATTTTGATGTCCTGGTTTTGACCTTTTGCCTGATAATGACTGTGATTCTGATTAACATTATCATCATCTGGTCTTTTCAGGCACTCACAATAATCCAGAAGACTCACCTTCATAATTAAGCTGAACTTCTGACCAATAAATCATGTGGGGAAGCAGATCTTTAATTCAAATGCCTGTTCATGTCTGAGTGTGTTCTGTGTTTGATCACAACATCATTTTCAGAAAGGGTTTTATCCACCTTAAAGAAAATAAGTGTCTGTGTCTGTCTGTGTCCAATCGCTTGCTGTGTGTCTGTCATTCCAAGAGATGGCACATCACAGACATTAGCACTGCTTTTATGAACTCCATACCAAATATCACATAACAGAGATTGTGCATATTGTGTGATGCACTGAAAACATTTACACTGGGATACACATGGATTGCTTAAATTTCAACAAGTCTTTAATGGGTAGCCCAGCTAGTTTAACAATATTATATTAAAAGAACGTGTGTCTGAAACATTGTGTGCATACGACTGGATGACATGACATGTGGATTATGTGTGTTGAATATTCGGACCTGGACACAAACAGGCAGACACAGAATGTCCCAACATACACACGTTTTATTCCTAGGCACCTCCACAACACAACGACAGTGCATCAATCACTAATAACGGTCCTTTAGATTTCCTTCCTCTTCTTCTCCAGCTCCCCCCAACTCCAGCTCTTTTATACATCACCCAGATGTGCTTCAGGTGCTTCCTGATCTTCAGTGTGGCAGAAGTGCTGCCTTCCAGGACTCCATAATTGTCTCAGTACCCCCTGGCGGTGACCATGGGCCCCAACAGGGATGAGCTTCCAAGGGTGGCTGCCTTCTCATGGCCCGGAGAAGGTATTGCTCCTCTCTCGGTCCCTCCAGGCGTCCCGTTTGGGCAGGACCCCCAGCCATCCGCCACATATGACACAAGTAATGTGAGATTTTTGAATGTGCTTTTGATACTGTTTGTTGTTTTCCAGTGTTGGTCAACATAGACAACAATAATATCAGAAGCTTTGTTATGTCCTTTCTACACAAAATCATGAGATTAAACATTTTTCTTGGTAACCAGTAAAAAACTACATTGCTACATGGTAACCAGTAAAAAACTACATTGCTACATGGAACAAATAACATGTAAATATATTTTTTGAGTGGAGTATTCCTTTAACATTGTTTGTGCTCAATAAACAGTTTCTGATGTGAAATATGTGATTGCTTCATTTGAAATTAGCCCGTAAGGTTGAAATTGTGTTAGCTGCTGCGTATGATTTGCATTAGAACTTGGAATCTGAAGCAAAGCTATATTTTAGTGAAAACCAGAATGACCATGTCAATTACTAGAATAACAAGCATAAGACATCCTTGCCAGTTACTCCTCATCCAGCTGCATCAAATGATTTTCCATTGGCCACCTGGTCCAGCAACTGGGAAAATCAGGCAAAGATCAGCCCAGAGTTGCTTCTCTAAGCAACATTGTATGGGAAAGCAGGTTGAGATCAACTGCCGAGTGCACTTTCTCTACGCAGCCTACGACAAAAAATAACAATAAAAGAAATGGTCATCTATAAAACAGAGACACTCCCATTTTTGGATGATGATGAGGTATTTGCTTTTACAGCACAAATGTCCTCTGTAGTTTTAACTTTTCTCTCTTTGTTTCACTTGACATTTCAGGTGTTCGTTGCCTGCTAAAACAGAGGAAATACTTGGATTAAACCTATTGATATTTTTTTCTGAAATTTAGTCTCCAACTCAGTAATGCACTAAAACACACCCAGTGTCTGCTCTTCCTGTCCTTCGATTATGAAACAGAAACAGAACATCACATACCTTCTAGATGCATTTGGCCAACTGATCTACCAAGATAGATGTGTACTGAATTAGCAGAATATCACAGTTGTCAGTCACTTACTGTATGCACTCAAGATCGTTTGCTGGGCCTAGCATGTCACTGTAGCCTGTAAGACCTGCTACAGCAATTAAAACTGCTGCCATACCAGCCCTGAACCATGGGTTTCAATCCTAGCCAGGTCAATGTGTCTGTGGACAATGCATGTTCTTCCTGGGTCTGTTTGGGTAGTTCTCAGATCTCATAATAATAATAATAATAATACATTTTATTTATTTATATAGCACCTTTCCCATGCTCAAGGCACTTACAGAATATAAGAATGAACTGCAGGGTATACAGTATATAGTATTGTACAAACCAAATAAATAAAGAAGATTACGACAGTAAATTCAGAGAAAACATAATTGATGGTCTAGCACACACACAGGTTACATGAGCATCTTGAGAGGTAAACTGAAAGTAGGGTAGTAAAGTCAGGCAGAGCTAAAAGCCTTCCTGAACAGATGAGTTTTGAGTTGTTTTTTTAAAAGAATTCATGGAGTCAGCTGATCTGATTAATTTCGGTAGGTCATTCCAGAGTCTGGACGCTATACAGCTGAAGGCCCTGTCACCCATGGAGTATAGATTAGTGTGGGGCACAACAAGATTGCCAGAATCAGAGGACCTTAGTGGGCGGGCAGACACATAGTGATGGAGAAGGTCTCAGATGTAGTTTGGCACGAGGTTATTTAAGGGTTTGTAGGTTATTAGTAGGATATTATATTTAATTCTGTAAGACACAGGGAGCCAGTGAAGACGGAGCAGGATGGGTGTGATGTGCTTGCTGCTGCTGGTTCGAGTAAGGACTCTTGCAGCTGAGTTTTGAATAAGCTGGAACTGCGATATAAGATTAGAAGGGGCACCTGCAAGCAGCAAGTTACAAGACATGCAGGTTTTGTTAGTTGGTGAGTGAGGTGGTACACAAACAGCTTAGTTATGGAATTTTGCCCCATTCAAGATTGTCTCATGACTTAGCACTCAGATATGCCAAGATAGGTTACAACATTCCCATTCCAAAACTCACTTAGGTAATGGGTTTTCTAATGGCTTGATGGACTTAGAAGGATGTGGATGGAGCAAAGTAAATTGTTTAACATTGTGACCCTGGGTATGTCATGTCATGCCTTTTGTCATGTCCAATTCCAGGTTCCTGGCATCAATTACTGTTTTTAAGGCCATTTTACCTGTCTGCTGGTGTAATTACTGGGTTCTCTTTGTTCTTCATTCTACTGTTTAGCGTTAATTTTGTTTTATTAATGCTTTCTCTAGACACAGAAATTCTGTGTTTTTGACATTTTCTATGTTATATGACCGCCCCCTTCCATTTGATTGTACATTTTAACTTTGGTATGTTTAGACCTTGTGTATTTTAAAGTACATTGTCATTTTCACCTTATACCAATTTCACCTTCTCTTCTGGTTATCAGTCTTTATTCAGATGCATTCTTTCTTGAATAATGTCAGTCATGTCACTATCTAGCATATGTCCAAGTCCTCTGCACTAACAAATTTCTCTGTTCTCAAAATTGTATTACATATGAATGCAGAAAAGTTGATATTTTGCTGACAGTAAGTGTGCCATTTGATATATATAAAGACAGAGACAGAACAGCATAAAGGTTGGAGGCACTAAATGGCAAACCCCATATAACTGTTTGCAAAAAACAAAAAAAAAGACCATATGGCAAGCTTTAACATCTTCTAAGACACTAGTCCTGCTGTGGCTGTCCTAAGATCTTCTGGTTAAATATATAGACATTGTCATGCTTGTGCAGCTTACAGTAAGGGCTCTAAGTGATGGTAATTACCTGGCGAACTAGGGGTTGGCACTGATTGCTAATGCCTTCTCTCTTTCTCCCTCTGCTGAATGGAAGATTAACAGCTGCTCCATCATTGACGTCACTTCAACTTTCACCCTCTTGGACCCACCGTTTCCTGCCTGGAAGCCATATGACTGGAAGTTCAGCCATTTTTGGATCAGTTCTGTATTGAACTCACATCTGAAAAGACATCATTTTCATTTTTGTAAAATGATCAGTTTCTTTTCATTTAGTTTCATTACATAGGTTCACATACATTCCCCAAACCTTTTTTGTGTTTGTATGACTTAATGTCAATTTTAATTACTAACTATGACACACTCCTAATAGTTGGCGACTTTAATTTTCATATAGATAATCAGTGTGATCTAAAAGTAAAAGAATTTATGAACCTCCTGGATTCTTTTGATTTGAGACAACTCATAAATCAGCCTACACATAAAGCAGGTCATACATTAGACTTAGTGATTACTAAAGGACTGAAAGTTGATATAAAACAGATCATTGATATTGGTCTATCAGACCATTTTCTTCTACTTTTTAATATAGAAATAATGATAAAAAACACTCATGAGAAGCATATTGTTAAAAAACGCTTCTTTGATTCGGCAGCAGCTTTAAAACTTACAAACATTTTAAGCAATCAGTCCGTTTATAGTGCCAGCTATAATAGCGAGGACAATGTAAATAGTAAGGTGGAAAGATTTAATTCTAAAGTGAGAGCTGCTGTTGACATAGTTGCACCTGAAAAGACAGTGAAAAAATCTTCTAGCATTGGTATACCATGGAAGACCCAAAGAGTGTCTGATTTAAAGAGAACATGCCGTAGAGCTGAGCGTCAATGGAGGAAGACTAAACTTACTATCCACCACGAAATATTAAAAGTCAAAATAACAGAATACAATAACACTGTCCGTCTTGAGAGACGCTGCTATTTCTCCAAGATTATAAATAACAATGCTAGTAATCCTAGAGTCTTATTTTCAACAATTGATCGCCTACTAAACCCAGGTAGCTCAAAGGAATGCCTCCTAAGTGCTTCCAGTGAAACCTGTGAGGCTGTCGCTGTATTTTCAATCAAAAATTAATGATATTAGAAATAACATAGTATATCTCCCCAACACTAAGGATCCCCTAAACCCCAACATCCTGTTATAAACAAATTAAACTCTTTCACTAGGATAGATTTACCTGATTTACAAAAATAATATCTCAATTAAAACCCTCCACCTCGTCCTTGACCCGATACCAACAAGGTTTTTCAAAGAAGTATCAGGCGTGCTAATTGATAATGTTCTGACATAGTAAATTCGTCACTAGATACTGGGGTCTTCCCAGACTGTCTTAAGACTGCTGTAGTTAAACCCCTACTTAAGAAACATAATCTTGACCCTCAGCTCTTGAAAATTTTAGACCCATCTCTAACCTGCCCTTCTTAAGTAAAGTTCTAGAGAAGGCAGTCATTATGCAGTTAAATGACCACCTAAATAAACATGCTATTCTTGATAAATTTCAGTCAGGTTTTAGAACAAATCACAGCACAGAAACTGCACTCGTTAAAGTAGTAAATGACTTGCGGGTAAATGCAGACAGAGGCCATTTATCTGTTCTCATCCTCTTAGATCTGAGTGCTGCATTTGACACCATTGATCACAACATTCTTAGAAATCGCCTTAGTCAATGGGTGGGCCTCTCTGGCAGTGTCTTAAATTGGTTTGAATCCTACCTGACAGGGAGAAAATATTTTGTTAGTTGTGGGAATTACAACTCGAAGACACATGATATCCAATATGGTGTTCCACAAGGCTCTATCCTGGGTCCGCTGTTATTCTCAATCTACATGCTTCCGTTAGGTCAGATTATCTCAGGGCACAACGTGAGCTACCACAGCTATGCTGATGACACACAGCTGTACTTATCAATAGCACCTGATGACCCGATTCTATTGATTCACTAACACAATGTCTGACTAGTATCTCAGAATGGATGAATAGTAATTTTCTCAAGTTAAATAAAGAAAACTGAAATTTTAGAGATCAGCAATAATGGATACAATGAGGCTATTAGAAATAAACTGGATACATTAGGATTAAAAGTCAAGACGGAGGTAAAAAGCTTAGGGGTGATTGTTGACTGTAATCTGAATTTTAAATCACATATTAATCAGATCATTAGGACAGCATTTTTCACTTAAGAAACATAAGTAAAGTTAGACCTCTTATATCACTGAAAGATGCTGAGAAATTAGTTCACGCGTTTGTTTTCAGTCGACTAGATTACTGTAATGCACTCCTCTCAGGACTACCCAAAAAGATATAAATCGTTTGCAACTAGTGCAGAATGCAGCTGCTAGAATCCTAACTAGGAAAAGAAAATCAGAACACATCACACCAGTTTATGTCACTACACTGGTTACCTGTGTCATTCAGAATTGACTTTAAAATTCTGCTTATGGTTTATAAAGCCTTAAATAATCTCGCCCCATCTTATATATCGGAATGTCTGACACCTTATATTCCAAATCGTAACCTCAGATCCTCAAATGAGTGTCTCCTTAGAATTCCAAGAACAAAACTTAAAAGAAGTGGTGAGGCGGCCTTCTGCTGTTATGCACCTAAAATCTGGAATAGCCTGCCAATAGGAATTCGCCAGGCTGATACAGTAGAGCACTTTAAAACACTGCTGAAAACACATTACTTTAACATGGCCTTTTATAACTTCATTTTAATCGTAATTTAACTTAATCCTGATACTCTGTATGTTCAATTCATCATAACAACTATTCATGGTGGCTCTAAAATCGGTACTGACCCCTACTCTCTTTTCTGTTTCTTTTTCCGGTTTCTTTGTGGTGGTGGCCTGCGCCACCTCCACCTACTCAAAGCTTCATGATGCTCCAACAATGATGGACGGATTAAAAGGAAGAAGTCTACGTGACCATCATCATCATCAAGCCCTTCCGTGAGAATCCTAAATCCAAAGAGGACTGTTTCATTTATGTTAGGTAGAATGCCCAGAGGGACTGGGCCGTATCATGGTCTGGAATCCCTACAGATTTTATTTTTCTCCAGCCGTCTGGAGTTTTTTTTGTTTTTCTGTCCCCCCTGGCCATTGAACCCTACTCTTATTCGATGTTAATGTTGATTTATTTTTTATAATTATGTCTTTCATTTTTCTATTCTTTAATATGTAAAGCACTTTGAGCTACTGTTTGTATGAAAATGTGCTATATAAATAAATGTTGTTGTTGTTGTTGTTGTTGTATATCTCTATTATAAAAAAAAATCCTGTGGAATGAATGACTAGGAGACAATACGTGATCTTTACGTTAAGATCACGAAAGACAAATAACAGAACCGTGAGACGGAAGAGAATGGACAAAAAAAAAATCAGTAGTGTAAAGGTAAGCAGCACACACAGATACAGGTGTCTCAGTGCATATAAAGCGTATAAAGGAAAATACACGTTGATGAATAAAAGATCGTATTAGCGCAAAAAAAGGGGAATTAATCATCAGGACCAAGTGTAATTGAAAAAACAGCAGGACAAAGCGAGGTTAGAAATAAAAGGAAATGAGCAGAAAACATAGTCTTTTCGCATTGCATCATTCAATGCACAAAACCTTTTAGATTTACAAAATAATGAAACATACACTATGACAATCTGTGGACCCAGCACAGCAAGAAAGAATGTAACCATGCCTGGGACCATAAATAAAGGAGAAGTATTGTTTTTACAACGTCACACGAGACCAGGCAATGAGCCATCATTTACAAGTCCACAGACATCTAACCCTAGCAGTTGTTGGATTGCTTCTGCCAGACAAGTATCATGTGCTCCCAGCTCTTAAAACAACGACATTTGACAAGCAGAACAAGCAGCTCACAAGCAGCAAAAAGACAGCAAATGATCCAAAGGCATGTCCTTAGCATGCGTTCAGCCGCCACCCCACCTTCACAACATGAGCAGCATTATACATCTGGCAAGAAAGAGATGTAACCACGCACGGGGCTGGAAATAAAGGACAAGTATTGTTTTTACAAAAGTTTTTAAAGTAAAATTGAAAATAATGCATATCTAACAATTCCCAAGAAAATAACAATATTGCCTGCCTAAGGTAAAGTCATCCCTGATGGAGCATTGCAGGAATCGTGGGAAAGAGGAGTCCTTTCATCGGATAAGCGCTATTTCAGATGTGGAATGGCAAAATAGGGGAGGCAGCTTGATGAATGAGGTCTCCAGGACTTAAAACAAATCCAAATCAACAACAACAACATTTAATATATATAGCACATTTTCATACAAAAAGTAGCTCAAAGTGCTTTACATAATAAAGAATGCAAAAATAAAAGACACAGTAAGAAAATAAAATAAGTCAACATTAATTAACATAGAATAAGAGTAAGGTCCAATAGCCAGGGTGG
Source organism: Polypterus senegalus (assembly GCF_016835505.1). Classification (NCBI taxonomy): domain Eukaryota; kingdom Metazoa; phylum Chordata; class Cladistia; order Polypteriformes; family Polypteridae; genus Polypterus; species Polypterus senegalus. The sequence goes on from NC_053167.1 coordinate 26,842,557, forward strand.
ACAGAAAACAAAACAAACAAAACTCCAGATGGCTGGAGAAAAAAATAAAATCTGTAGGGATTCCAGACCATTAGACCAATCATATTATGTGATATCATCTCATGTGAAATTCTACTCCGTACTTCTAGAATTTTTATTTTTATACTGTACTAGCAAAATACCCGCGCTTCGCAGTGGAGAAGTAGTGTGTTAAAGAAGTTATGAAAAAGAAAAGGAAACATTTTAAAAATAACGTAACATGAATGTCAATGTAATTGTTTTGTCGCTGTTATGAGTGTTGCTGTCATCAAGGATTTGATTATCATTTCTTTGAATCAGGTTCGTATTTGGAGGATGTGTTGTGTTCAAGTTACATTCTGTGTTTGTCAACCGTTGTAAAGATAACAGATTTCATTCATCGAAGTATTCATCACCCAAATCGCTACTCATGAATCTAAGATTTTTAACAGGCATTCCGGGTATTAACTTGTGGACTTGCCTGCGAATATTTAGTGGCAGCGTGTCTTTGAACTTGTGGAATTGCCTTCGAGTATTTAGCGACAGTGTCTCTATGAACTTGTGGATTCGCTTGCGAGTATTTAGCGACAGCATGTCTATCAACTTGTGAATTTTTCTGCGAGTATTTGGCAGCAGCGTCACAAAGTTGTTTCCGTCTAGCCTGCATCAGAAAATGTACCACATGTAAATGTATACATCCATAGACTGCAGCTTGGTCACCATGTGAGGCGGCGTTGGGTTCCCCATCCCAACGCCTCCCACGTTGTTTGCTGCCTTCCTATATAAGGCCGTCTGTCACTCCAGTCTCTACATTCCTTTCCTTACTTCGCCACGGGATTCATGTCTCCCTGCTGATAACTACAGCCTTTTTATTTAATCCACGGCTTCTCCACTGTTTTATTGTTCATTTATTACGAATAAAGTTATTGTGTAGGTATTTTATACTTACTGTACATTGTTCAGATATACATTTCCTTTATCATTCCAACCGTACCCGCATTAACATGTCTATCGAGGTGATCACCATCGATCAAACAACTGTCACTTACCGAGTGATTTCCATGCCCGGAGATGGCACCTACCTTTTCCATTCTCTTTGTTACATATTGCATGGCCATATCAGGCTCACTCTTGATATCCGGAGTGACATTGTGTCTTATGTATTGAATGACTGGGACAGGTTCAAGGTGTGGACTGATGGCACAGGAGATAGTTATACTACACAGGAGCACTATAAGAGTGAAATGCTTAAGCCCTAAGAATTGTTCGGTTGTCACTTTCAAGTGTACCGAAATGGCGAAATATTTTACACCTTTGGACAACCGCCAATGCCTCTTAAACATCTTAGATTCACAGGTGACGATTTCAGTAGTGGACACTTTGATGTTTATGAATGTTTAAACTCTCAAAAGCTGAATGTGAAGTTATCGATGAAACTGGTTGTATACTTACAACGCTTGACAGATGCTGAATGTCACTTCAACACAAGTCCTACAAATACTGTCGTAATTGAAACAAACCATGAAACTCAAACCGATTATGACAGCAGCAATCCAAGCTGTGAGATTTGAGACAAGATTGCTTTTCACATGGCTAACTGTACATTGCATGCTTAAGAGTAAGCTCAGCGCACAGCTTGGTCATATTACAACCGGAGGTCCGAACTCAATATGTGGTATGCAAAGAGATCCTTAACAAATAATTATTGGTATATTTTCCCTCAGTTTAAAAAGGTTTAATTTTCTTCTTAATAAAACTTTTAGGGCAGTACTTCGCCGCTGCGAAGCGCGGGTATTTTGCTAGTATATAATATAAATAAGAGAACCAGTCAATGTGGTGCAATGTCAGAGGCTTCACTTACGGTGCTGACATCCAAGGTTCAATCCCCGTAAGGGGTTACAAAAGTGTGAGCACCTGACGACCCTTAATAAGGGTGAAACATATATCACATACTGTTTGTATTATTTGGCAGATACTGTAACATATCTATGATCTGCTTTTTGCAACTGAGAGGACGTAGCAGCTGTCTGCTGAATGGCCAATCAACCACAAGCTTACCAGGTAGATAACCACCCAATTAATCAGATTGCATTTCAGACCTAAGAATGTAATATCTGATCTTCACCCTGTCAAATAAGTGAACCAACTACTGTGGCTCAATGTAAGAGGCTTCGTCTCAGGCACTGACATCTGAGGTTCAATCCCCATAAGGGGATGTAAAGGTGTGTACACATGATGAGGCCCAATAACAATGGAACATGTGTTGTGTACTATTTCGCAGATGTTAAAGATAGCCCAGACACACAACACCAATGTCTAAAACACACACGTTTATTTCTCCAACTCTTTTACAGCTCTTTTCCACACTCACTCCTTCTTTCTCAGTCCTTATTCTCTCTCTCTCTTCAGCTGCCTCCACTCCTCCTTCGCAAGCTCCATCTATCTCCTCCCGACTCCGGCTCCTCGAAGGGAGTGAGGCAGCCCCTTTTATCATGCCCTGGATGTGCCCCAGGTGCTGATGATGGTCTTCCAGCTGCACTTCCTGGTGTGGCGAAAGTGCTACCCTTGCACCCGGAAGCACTCAGGGCGTACACAGTTCCTGGAGTGGCAGCACTTCCTGGTGTGGCAGAAGTGCTGTCCTCCAGGGCTCAGGAACCATCCAGACAGCCCCTTGGTTGGACCACGAACCCCCAAGTGGTTGCATTTACCAGCTCTGCTGTTGTGACCCTGGATGGAAATCAGCGGGGCTGCCCTCTTGCGTCCAGGGAAAATGTTGCCCCCTTCCCGGTCCTGGTGTCCCGGTTTGGTAAGGTAAGGTAAGGTAAGGTTTCTAAACTATTTTGGGACTCTCCCCAACAGGACAACACGCCGAAGAGCATCCTGAAGCGTGATTGCCACACATGTGGAAGATTGCTTGTCTGTTGCCAGGGCAACTGCAGGCTCCCAGCACTGTAGTGGCTCACAGCAAAATCAAATCCGAGCTGATCGCATTCGTACTATAAGTACCTTTTGTCGATGTGTGATGCAAGGAACATTTTATATGCAGGGAACAGTATCACTTGGCCACAACCCTTTCTGACTTCTGTGTCTGTGTACAGGAGATTGGTAGATCCCGCTACAACAAATAACAAGCTGAATAAAGTTGTTTTTGCTAAAGTACTGAGACTCAGCCTCATGTTTTGGGGTGCAAGACAGGGACTCACACATCACTATAATATATATATATATATATATATATATATATATATATATATATATATATATATATATATATATATATATATATATATATATATATATATGAAGTTCTAAGTATTGTCTGTCTGTCAAACAAAAACTCAAGCACCTTTGGGCTTTGAAGGTTGATCTTGGCCTCTCAAAATTTTATGCTCTGATACTTGTAACATCATCCGTGAACATGTTAGAGAGGCCACCAGCCTTGTAATTCAAATTTGGGTCCTTCTCACGGTAGGCCGGACTGCACCTGCACACCTCACAGTAAGCAATGACTGACAAAGAAAGCACAGCAGCCTTGACACAACACATTGCACAGGCAGTGATGATCATCAACTCCAGGATACTGGACAACTCTGCAGAAGAAATGTGCAGTGATCAACACATTGGTGTGGGAGAAAGAAAAGCAGCACTAGAACAGAGGTCCACATGTTTCCTAGTATATATTCATATTTTATTTATATCAATAGATGCAGATACATTCATAACAAAATACTGGTGCATTTTTTTAATTATTATTGCTTTTCACATTTTTGTTTTCTTTCTGAATGTGGTGTTTTTCAGACCATAAAGATAAAAACTGAAGAATTTTGTATGGATTACTTTATGGATGCAAATATTTGTTCCTTTAGAACTCCAGGCCCTCCCAAAAGACATACATTTTCAACAAGATCAAAAAAAAAAGAAATCACATTTCATTCAAGAGTGAAATTGACTTGTTTGACAGATTGACAGCACTGCTGGCCAAAAGCATGCCATGATGTGACATGCTGTCAGTCAACCTGAGGCTTCTTGGTTCTGCTGTCCGGCTCGAGTGTGCTGCAGGTTTAGCCTATTTTGAGAAGCGGTCATATCTAGCAGTCTGAAGACAGACAGACTATGATTTGATTGGAATTATTAAAATTAGAAACAAATCTGGAATTCATCAGGTATGCAATTTTTTATGTGTATTTTTTCTTTAATTTTAATTTTGGGCTTCTTACTGTTTTATTTTTTCATAGACAAAATCATTTAAACTAGCTTTAAACACTGCCTTTTGCATTATTATGCTTAGTTTTAAAAATAGAATTTCTAAATTAAATCATCTCAGAAGGTCTGAGCTAGAACTGGGAGTATTGGGCTGCTTGCAGAAGACTGAGTACAACACTTTGGAGTGCTACATTCTCTGTATTTCTGTGTGCATTTAGCAATATTATTTTCATGAGAGAGGCTTTTTTAACTCTTGGTTTTCACTCCACTTATTCAGAGTTATTGTCTGACGTGCAGAACACATTTCCCTGGGATTAAATTTGAACATAAGAGGATGAAAAAAATAATAAAATTAATTTAAGGAAAATTCAGCTCTTCTCTGCTGTAGGTTTACCTAACATGTCATCACACAAATGCGCTTGGAAGACAGTTTATGGCTCGAATACCTGTATGTTCCTGTCAGACCAGGGGTTGACGCTGCTCTCTAACTCTTCCTCCTCTTTCCCTGCAGACCAGCTGACAAACCCTCCTCCTAGAGCCACTTCTGGTCTTCAGAAGACAGCCAACATCACTGCCTCTTCTGGTCCTCAAGATCTCATCTCCATTTGATGTAATTTCTGGTTCCCAGAATTCCATCATCCCATTGCATCACTTCCCATCTATAAGCTATATATGGCAGCCATCTTTCCTTTTTCCTCAGTTCTATTTTGAGCTCATATCTGTAAAGACCTAACCAACCTATTTTCAAGTATTACGGGGTGGCTCCCCAAGCCTTTCATTTTCTACCATACTAATAGCATTTAATAACCCTAAAATATAAATCCTGAACACATTGTACATGGTATATCATAAGAAGTATAAAAAAGGCAATTGTGTTAAGGATGCTCAATGATCTTTGTGAACCAATACTTTCCACTAGATTAAGCAGACTTCATGATGGATGGATGGATGGATGGATATAGCAGTAGCATTGTGCCATGTACAAAGTTCAATGAAATTCTTACCTTTATGTCTGACCAACATGCATGACATCATATAGAGAAGAAAAAAAAAACTACAGGTAAGCAGTGGTGGACCTATGGGCTTTACAACCAGCAACAAGGTCTGGGTAACTACTGTTATCTTCTTCAATGAAGTTCTTCCATAACAGATCACCACAATTTTTTTAATTTAACCATTATATGTAGGGATTTTAAAAACCCTTCTAATACAGTAGACAGCCAAAATGTATAAGCAATTTAGACTAGAGTCGCTTTTGGTGTCACTCCAGGTTTAGGGGCCCTAAAGCTTAAGCTTCATTAGTTTCATAGTAGATCCACCCTTGTTGGTAAGGAGTGTTCCAGATAGCTGGTAGAACATGGATGACAGCCATCCACCTCTTCGTGTTTTATAGAGAGTTGTCTAAGCTTTCAGGATGAGATTTGTTTTCACAAGCAGCTGTTTGAAGCACAGTGCCTACTGTGACTAACCAAGCAATTTACAGCTAATTATTGGATTTCAGACAAATTACCCAGAATCCTTTTGCAAATACTAGGCTGAGTAATGTGTGCTCAAGAGTGCATAAATACCTGCATGAACATGGGTGTCACCCTCAAGGTGTCAATTTTTCAATAATAAACATTTTTTTTTTGTTTAGCTCAGACAGGTGCGTTTTTGTTGTTGAGAGCTATAACAAGTGATGCACCAGTGCTTTAATACCTTGGGAGGAACAGGAGAAGCACTTTAATCATGGGAAAGGTGCTACATAAATAAAATTTATTACTATTATTATTATTATTATTATTATTTATTATTAACTTGTTATTTGGCAGTAAAGTTAAGCTGAGGTTTATCTCTTGGATCATTGTATCATTATTGCAGCTAGCATCAGTGTAAAAAATGTAACAATATAATTATTAGGTGTCATTATGATACAGTAGTTTTTGATGCTGCCTCACAGTTTTTCTTAAATTATTTTTTAAACTGATGAAAAAATGATTGTGCACTTCTGTGTGGACCCTACCCCATCTGAAGCTGTTTTCTGCCTTGTGTTTAGTGCGCACAGATCCAACACAACTTTTAATTTTGATTAACTGAGGTATGTATTGAAGAACGAAATAATTGCACTTTTATAAATATCCAGTTTTTGTGTTCTACACCGTAGTGGAGATTGTGCACAAAGGTACTGACTAGATAGATATGGAATCCAAATAAAGCTAAATGACATTAAGAAGGCAATGAAGATAATTAATCTGCATTATTGGCAACCAGTAATGGCGCACTGCATGATAATGTGCAATGAATACACTTAACTTGAGCATTCATAGTTTTCATTCTGTTTCTCTGTACGTTTAGCATTCGTTTGCTCAGGCTGATGTGCTTGCTGCTTCCTGATTAGCTCTTCTTTTCTCCACCCTAGCGGCCCTCTTCTTCTCTTCTTTCGTTGGCATCTTTTCACATTAAAACTGATTAGGTCAGTGTTTGTGTTGCAATTACTTAGTACATTTTCCTTTATTTTTCACTTAAGCTGACACTTAAGTCTTCAATCTGCCTATGAGGAGGTAGGGTAAGTGACAGCGAAGGTGGTAGGGATGAAAACGGCACCCATATGCATTCACCATACGGCCGCCCTGCTGGCCGCTGCTGAGAGTTGATTCTACAATGAAATTAAATAAAAATAAAAAGAGGAATAACCTTGGAGGTCAATCATCACCCCAACAGCAGATAGTAGACGCCACGTAGTATATGTGTACCAAATTACAGGTCAATAGGTGAAAAGGTTTGTGAGCTAAAGGTGACTTAAGATCCTGGACAAACAAACGGACAGCCACGGTAGCGTATTATATAAGAAGATTAATGAAAATTATAAGTTAACATTCTGATGGCATTACAAAATGGGCAGCTTATTTAAAATAACTATGTGCATCCTTCTAGTCCATTATTCTGAGAAAAAGCTCTGCCCTCTTTGAAATTCACAATCTGGTTGTTATTCATGCAAATTACAGTGCAGCACACTCTCCACAATATCAATGAAGACATTATTAGAAAAATGCCAAATGATTCTTATCCTGTCAATGATTGAGTCCTTCCTTGAAACTGATGATGCCAAAATAGGATAATTTCTTCCTGTATAGATAGTGGATGAAAGAATTAATAGTTTGGGACATTGGCTTACATAATATTTACTTTGGCAGTTATTTTCCTACAAAGATAATAAAACAATTATACTTAAATCTAATATGTACTGTCCTAATAGGATGAAGCACATGAAAAAATTAACATTAGAAATTAATTGAATGTGTAGTGATGACAACTAGGCACAGACTTAAACTCAGTCTTTAAGGAAAATACAAAACATGACATTCTCAAACCTTGTTAATCCACTTCAAGGTTCTGTTGGTGCAGGAGACTAGCCCAGCAGGATTCGTCTCAAGGAAGGCACCCACCCTGGACAGGATGCAGATTCATCGAAGAGCAAATAAAAATTCCAAGGCTCTTTACAGAAAAATCAATTATATTAGAAAAAACTAATTCCGCTGTAAAAATATGAAGTTAATACTGTCTAAAACCACCATTTGTATGAATTACGCTAATAATTCTATTTCAGAAGTTGAGCACCAGTCTAGTACCCAGTTCTGATAATATTTGGCCTTTCCTCATTACACAATGGAATAGGCTTAATCAGACCTCCGTGATTTGCACTCCAGAAGTGTTTATTTAATGGAAGCATGTAATGCCTATGCCACTCTAGGGCATTTATCATTTTGCTCTTTAGCCTTTTTTAGGTGTTTGTCATATTGAATGATAAACATTGCTCCATATTTCACAAGGTTTTCTTTAGGGTTTGGCCTGCTTTTGCTTCATCCTCACACATTTCCCAGTCACTGCTCTACAGACACAACCATATAACAGATACCTGACAACTCCATGTTTTACAACAACAAAGAGTTTGTGTAGTTCATGAAGCACCTACAGTATAGCATTGGATTCTGTGTGGATGTTAAAGCTTAACTGGACTTTTAGTAAAGTGGAATTAAAAATTACATACATTGAAGTCATGGATGATTTAAATAAGCATATTTCTAAGGTCTTCAAAAGTGAGGAAGTAGATAACCTTCCAGCAGTAAATGGGACTACTAAGGAGGTACTGAGTGATTTGGAAATTGTAGAGGGAGAAGTGCTTCTCAGATTAAACAGGTTGAAATCAAACAAATCACCAGGACCAGATAATATTTACCCTCAAGTTCTTAAAGAAGTTAACAAATACATTCTGGACACTGGGGAAATTCCAAAGGACTGGAAAATGACAAATACCAGCCTGTTATATAAAAAGAGTGACAGGGAAAAACCAAGCAACTATAAGCCAATAAACTGAATGTGCATCACAGGTAAACTAATGGAAGGAATTATGAAGGATAAATTGAGCAACACCTGGCAAGAATGGGAGTTTTTCTTAACAGTCAGCATAGGTTCAGAAGAAGGAGGTCATGTTTTACTGACATGTAGGAATTCTATGAGGAGGCAACAAAAGGTGATGATCAAAGTAGAGCTTATGATATTATTTATCTTGACTTACAGAAAGCATTTGATAAGGTGCCACATGAGAGGTTGTGCGTCAAACTAAAAGAAGTGGGAGTTCAGGGTGATGTTTTTAGATGGGTGCAGAATTGACTCAGGAACAAGAAGCAGAGGGTGATGGTGTGAGGAACCTCATCAGAACTGGCCAATGTTAAGAGTGGTGTTCCACAGGGGTCAGTGCTAGGGCCGCTGCTATTTTTTATATATATATATATATATATATATATATATATATATATATATATATATATATATATATATATATATATATATACATGATTTAGATAGGAATGTAAGTAACAAGCTGGATAAATTTGAGGATGAAAGCAAGATAGGTAAATTGGCAGATAATCTAGAATTCATTGAATCATTACAGAGGGACATGGACAGCATACAGGCTTGGCTAGATTTGGGACAGATGAAATTTAATGTAAGTAAATGTAAATTATTACATGTAGGAAGTAAAAATGTTAGGTTTGACTACACAATGGGATGTCTGAAAATCAAGACTACACCTTATGAGAAGGATTTAGGAGTCATACTTACAGATTTCAGTATTCAGAAGCCATTAAGAAGGCTAACAGAACGTTAGGTTATATAGCACCATGTGTGGAGTACAAGTCCAAAGAGGTTATTCTCAAGCTTTATAACACACTGGTGAGACCTCATCTTGAGTAGCCTACTGTGTGCAGTTTGGTCTCCAGGCTACATAAAGGACATAGCAATACTAGAAAAAGTCCAGAGGAGAGCAACTAGGCTGATTCCAGGGCTACAGGGGATGAATTATGCCTTGAGCCTTTTCAGCTTAAGCAAAAGAAGATTAAGAGGTGACATAACTGAAGAGTTTAAAATTATGAAGGTTATTAGTATAGTGCATAGAGACTGTTATTTTAAAATGAGTTAATCAAGAACACAGGGACACAGTTGGAAACTTGCTAATGGCAAATTTCACACATACATTACGAAGTTTTTCTTTAAACAGAGAACCTTAGACTCAAGGAATAAGCTACCAAGTAGTGTGGTAGACAGTAGGACTTTAGAAATTTTCAAAGCTCCACTTAATGTTTTTTCAGGAGAATTAAGTGGATAGGATTGGCAAGTTATTTTGGGTTGAACGGCCTGTTCTTGTCTAGATTGCTCTAATGTTCTAATTTTCGAATAAAAAAGATTCCTGTACTATTACCTAATATGAATGGGGAGCAGCAGAAATCTAACTACAGGATTAAATACAGTTATGATGAAAATAGGCGAATGCGAAAACACTTTATTTTCTGCTCATTTCCCTTTATTTCTGACATCGCTTTGTCCTGCTAATTTTTCAATTACACCTGGTTCTGATCATTAATTTCCTTTTTCTTGCACTAATGCGATCTTTTATTCATCGACGTTTCATTTATAACGTATTGTCCTGTATGTGTCTTTGTGCCACCCTCCTACTCTACATAGCCAAGAAAGAAATTAAACAGGAGGCACCATATATGAAGTGATTAGTGATTAGATTAGTGGACAGACTTTCTTTAAGTTATGAGGCTTCATAATATGTTCAGTGTCGGTCTTGGTATTACAAAAAAGATTCAGCAGCACTAGAGAATGGCCAAAGAAGAGCTACTGTATTAGAATATGGGGCATGTGGGAAATACTGAAAGAGCTGGATCTTTCATTCTAATCAAATTTAAGTTATGAGGACATGAGGAAGAAGTGCATAAAATTATAACAGGATTTAGCACAGTGGACATCAGCTATTACTTTAAAAATAAATTCTTCAACAAGAACACCAATGTACATTTGGTATATTTCACACAAATGTTAAAAAATGTTTCTATTAGTAGGAAGCATCAGATATGAGAAATAAGTTACCAAGAGTAGTGGTAAAATACTGCATTTTTGGGACCATTAAAGAAGGCAGTTAAAGAATACACCAGGCTTGTTTTTAAAGAGACAGACCCGAGCATTGTTTTAACCTCGTTGTATTTAATGAAGACTTTTTTTATTGGATTTTAACCTCCACTTCACTTCTGTTTACAGCGATCGGTTCGTAGCGTGCATTGTTGCAATGTTACTTTTCTTGATGGTTTATTAAATTACAGATTTTTCAAATGTAAATTTTTTTCCCTGTGCTTAAAACTTATTAAAAAAAGTGTTTTTAATGAGCGGTTCGTAGCACTATAGCGCAAACTCTTGTTGTGTTAGTTTTCTCTGTTGTTCAAGGTTTTCTCAGTGTTATTCAGTGTTTTTACATTTAGTTTACTATTACGCTGTGCATTCAATGGTATAATTAACTATATTTGTCTGGAACGGATTAATTGTATTTACATAAAATCCTATGGGGGAAATTACTTCGGTCCACAACCAAATCGGTTTACGACAAGAGTTTTGGAACGAATTATGGTCGTGAACTGAGGTTCCACTGTATTTTGAAAAAGTTATGTAGCAGCATTATGGAGCTATGCTGAGCTGCTGCTGTCAAAACTTTTCGTATGTTATGAAAAAAACAAGAACCTTTTGGAATTAAAGCCTGCACTCACTATGGGCCTCTATGGACTAACCTGAGTAGTCTTAGAAATGTGAGCATAAGTAGAAGAACAGCCATACTTGTGCGTTAGTGTGTTGCTAAAGTGACCAAGATGTTCGGAATTCTTCAACATCTTGATTTCTGAGCAGCTACCTCATTAACATGCCATTCTGGAACTCTAGAAATGCTGTTAATAGCATTTTGCAAAATTACCTGCGTGCCATCATTGACCTGCTTCTTTGCATGTTTTGCAAATATGCTTCCCTGGTGAAAAAGCAATATAAGAATTGACTGATATTCTGCATTTTTTTTTCTTTCGTTAGTTATCTAATTCCTTAACTTTGCTGTGATCCTGATATTAGGCAACAGAAGCAGAATTTAGTAATGATGGATCACCCGTTCTTTGTTTTAATGAAGAATTTATCAATTTTGCCGGAGGGCAAACTGTCAACCTGCTTCATGAAAAAAAGGGCCTGGCACAAAAAGATCAAGCTGCCTCACGTTTGAAAGTGTGATTATTTTTTAAACTTTATAGCCTCCTGTCAGCTTGGAGATGTTATCTTTAGAATTTGCAGTCCCCTTAACCTCTTGGTCAGGTATATTGGAGCACGCCTTGAAAATGCTAGGGTGGTGGCATTTGTAAGGCTTCTCCATTTTCAGTTGCTTAAAAGAGGAGCAATTTAACCCTTTCATAGCACTTTCAAGTGTGTCCTTTAGGGATAGTAAGCTGTTTGAAATGAATTGTCAGTTTTGGAGAAAAATCAACAACATTTGCATGGGTGCAGCCTAAAAAGTGTTATGCCTTAACACTAACTGAGCACAATAACTTTTCCCCTAGTAGTGTACAACTATCTGAATAAAAACACAGGATTTTTATTCTACAAAATAATGATGAAACAGGATTTGTTGATGAGGTGCATTTACTGTATAAGACAAATTTCATAACGAATAAAAAATAATGTACTAATTAATTTACTTATTAATATATAATGGCAAGTATCTATCTATCTATCTATCTATCTATCTATCTATCTATCTATCTATCTATCTATCTATCTATTTATCTATTGTCAGACATGTGCACCTGGGGATCATCTTCCTGGTTCTGTTGAGGTAAGTGGTACTACTTCATGCCAAAAGCGGGCACTGTCGTTGACACTGTCTTCTTTTTCACCTACATTTCCAAGGGGTGCCTGTTTTTAGCCTTGAGATGGCCCTGCACCTTCCTGTTGGGATGCAGGAAAAAAATGGAGGTCTCCAGAAGATGGTGGCTTGTATTTCAGTCCTCACCAATGGAAATTAAGCTTCACTTCTTCCCTTTTGTTCTGATAACAGATGGACCAGCAATGTTTTGTGCTGAATTTGTTCCGACACAGAGTGATTTTATTTTGTTTTATTCTTTTGGTGTCTAGAAGTCTGGTAATTAAACAGGGTAGAACAGCTGGTACCCAAACTGGGTCTTGAATTGTAATCATATAGCACTGGAAATCACACACATTTTTCAGGCCATTTCACTTTTAGTTCTAGCTCAAAAAGAGTTACCATGTAAAATACCTAAAAAAAAAAACCAAACAAATAAAATGAATAAATAATGCAATAATTTGTCAGCTATGACTACTGGGATGTAGTTTTGCTCAAATGGGGAACAAAAAATCTCTTTGCCTTCATGAAATCTTCAAAGGACTGATTGAATCAGAATGTAACTCAAGTAATCTCTATTTGCACAGAAAGGTCAGTAAACTGTCTATCAATCTATCTATCTATCTATCTATCTATCTATCTATCTATCTATCTATCTATCTATCTATCTATCTATCTATCTATCTATCTATCTATCCATCTATCTCCAATAACAATAATATCCAAAGTCAGGAAATCAAGTCCAAAAGCCTTCTGGTTTCAGTTCAAATGTTTATTAAAGATAAAAAAACCTCAAACAACAAACAAATAGTACATCACATTAAATTAACAACAGAAATTTAGATTAGTATGCAGTTTATTCTTTTTATAATGTTATCATAGTTTGTTTTTATTTCAGTATTACTCTCCTTTCTACATTGTCTTGGTGTCTCATTGCTTGCATTATGGAAAAGACAGTTTCCCCTCAGGGATTAGTAAAGTATATCAAATAATGTAATCACATTCATCATGTTGCAAGAAGAAGAAATAGTAAAAGAAGGATAACAAACCATCACATTATTAAATAATTCCAAAGGAATGGAAAAGCCAGAATGGTAGCATAGTTTGAAGATTATCCTCCTTATGGCTCTGCTGATTCTCAGATCCCACTAAATGGATTTAAATGGAGAGATATGGAAGGGTTATTCCCAAAGTATTGTGAATTGTATTCAATAATTTAGGACTCACTCACTATCTACATATTATTTAAGCTCTTTCTCAACATAATATTGCACTTCAGCCCTCTTTGAGTTAGGTTCTAGCATTTCAAAAGAATGAGTATTCCCTGTTTGTAATTTATATCATTATAAATTGTTTCTCACGATATTGTATTTCTGTTTACCTTTCTTAGATGTTTGTTGCCACATGTTAATGGTGTGAGTGACTTGCAGCACATTGATTGTTAGTACATTGTATGTGACCTATAGATGACAACATTCTTAGATGAGGATCACCATTTGAGGTTACTTAAATATTGTGGTTTCATTTTAATAATAATAATAATAATAATAATAATAATAGTCATTATGAAGTGCATGAACTTAGCTACACTCTAAGCACGGGTAATTAACTAAATAAATAAAAATGTCTTATTTTGTTTTTAATTTGTGATTTCTGTTTTTTGGCTCTGATGTCTGTTATTACATTTTCACTTGGCCTTTAATTTGATGCACAGTGCTCATGCTAAGTCTGTCTGACTGTGATTATTCATAAGGGGAACATTTTCTGTCTATTTCTGTAACTTAACAAAATGATAAATAACATCTTTTAACTAACGTAGTTAACTAATAATCACGGCCCATTTCTGAAAAACATGTCATCCAGATGTTCCACCGTTTATAATTACTGTGAACATCTGGTAATTCATTTCTGCCTTCACTAAATATTTTGATTGAATTTTAGACCTTTGTTAAATTAATATAGTTTGTTCCATTTTAAACACCAACAGCCAATGTCGGCCATATTAACCAACAACAAAACCTTAAAAACTTTGTCTTGATTTGCTGGATTTCTAAAGGGAAACCCGCTTCAGAATGATTTGCTAGTTTTACTATTGTGATATTTTTTTCATATTTTTGTATTTATTACCAGAGTGGCCTTTGTAATAAAGACCTACTTAAGAAAGATTAACGATAACTCCAAAACAATGAGATGGTGAATCAGCCAATTAAGGCTCAATTATATGCAGTAAACCTGGCAAAATTGTTTGCAAAATCAACACAGTTCATTTTTGTCAAGTGCCTTTCCTTTTGTAAGTCAAACACTATCAAAAATACATAACAGAACAGAACAGAACCCACTTCATTCAATTCAGGGAAGTCCATCACAGAGTTCATTCACACTCGCACAAGTACAAATTTGAAATCACCTATAAGCTTAATTGGCATGTCTTTAGGGTTGTGGAAGGAAAACCAGACTACCCAGAAGAAAATCAAAGCAAACAAATGTAGAACATGCCAACTTCACATTTTCTTGAGCCATGTAGTGATATGAACCCTTGTCTCACCATGCTGTCCATTACATGAAAGGAAAGCACAATATTGAAAGAGGCATCATTCAATGTAGGCATATATGTAAACATATACTATATATTCATATGCAAAGATAACAATTTTTTTACACAAAATTAAATTCCTAAAGTATTACAATGTCAATAAGGAAAAGAAAAAAAATACTCCAACGGGTCCTAGGCCAACCCAACACCATTACAGACACTCTGCAATGCAGGTAGAAGTCTATGTTTCCTCTGGAGCACAATTAAAGCATTTATTAATCCAATCCAAGATCATCAGATATTATTGGATTAAAATAGCAGTAATATTGAGAAGTAAAATACTTTGTAAGAACAAGCCAACATGATTGAAATGAGAAATGCAAACATTTTCAGAAACTCTACAGTTTGCTGTGCTAAAATGATGAGTTTGAATTACTGTAAATGTGGGGACTAATGAGCCTCTCTAACACCACTAGGCCTAATGTTTCCTTTAATGTCTTCTCCTATCTCTTTAATATCTCTCGGACATGGTGATGAGGTGGCAGAAGGTGAGATTTCCCTTGTCTTCAACAAAGCTACCCTTTGGTTAAGACTATTCCCTTTACCCAATAGGGGAATTGTTCAAACTAGTAATATGTGTAAGTAACTGTGTTCTATAGCAACAAGTCAAGTCAAGTTGGAGAGCATGCACTGGTAAAGTGCGTTGCCGCACCCACTACACGACAAAGCAACTCAGGATCCCGGTTGGCAACCCCACCAGGCAGACACGCGGTCCAGTCCCACCCTCCAGAAATGACCCTCTATCTGCCACAGCCAGGTGTTACGTGGGCGACCCCTTGGCTTGGTCCAGCCACTCGGGTCCCCAACAATGAGGATCATATGAGCTGGATCACCCTCGGTAAATCGCACCACATGGCTGTAGTTCCATAACTGATGCTCCCTCACAATGCAGGTAATGTGCCTCATTTGGGACTCCATGAGCAGCCGCTCAATTGACACAAAGTCAAACCAGCGGTACCCAAGGACTTTCAGGAGAGACACAGTACCAATGAAGTCCAGTCTTTTTCTCAGGTCACTGGATAGCGTCCATGTCTCACAACCAAATAGCAAGACAGGAAGCACCAAGACTCTAAAGACTTGGACCTTTGTCCTTTTGCATAGATATCGGGAAGCGCCACACACCCCTTTCCAGTGACCTTAATACCCCCCATGCTCTCCCAATCTGTCTACTGACTTCATAGGAAGAGTCACCAGAGATATGAATGTCACTGCCAAGGTAAGTAAAGCTCTCGACAAGGTCGACACTCTCTCTGCAAACAAGACACGCTACTGATGGCTGTGCCCAAGAGGTCATTAAACGCCTGGATCTTGGTTTTTATTCAGGACACTTGTAAACCCAGACACTCAGACTCCTCGCTCAGTCTCTCAAGCACCCTAATCACAGCCTCCATTGACTCCGCAAAGATCCCAGTATCATCAGCAAAGTTAAGATACGTCAATCTTTCTTCACCAACAGATGTCCCACAGCCGCTGGACCGCACGACCTTGCACAACACCCAATCCATACAAGCATTGAACAGAGTAGTAGCAAGAACACAACCCTGACAAACCCCAGAATCAACTTGGAAAAACACAGAGGTTCTGCCTCCACTCTGCACAGCACTCACAGTACCAGTGTATAGGCCAGCCATGATATCCAGCAACCTCGAGGGGATCCCGCGAACCCTCAGGATGTCATACAGGGCAGCTGGATCAGTCTTCTTAGGCATAAAACCAAATTGTTCCGGTCACTGGTAGGTGAGCATGTGATCACGGATCCTATTGAGGACGACCCTAGCAAGGACCTTACCTGGCACTGAGAGCAGTGTTATTCCCTGTAGTTGCTGCAATCCAGGTGATTACCCCTCCTTTTCCAGATAGGGACGACAAGTCCCATACTCCAGTCAGTTGGGATGATGCCAGTCTCCAAAATGGAAGCAAAGATTGCTTGCAATGCCAGGAGGACTCCCTTATCACCAGCCTGGAGAAGTTCACCCCAGATACCACAGATCCCTGCAGCCTTTCCCCCTTCAGCTGGTTCACCACCTGTGCAATCTCAGTGAGATTGGGTGGTTCACAGCTAATTGGAGGACCAGCTTCAAGAACCATGGGTTCAGAGATATCCAACTTCCTAGCCGGAGGATCAGCTTTGAATAACTGCTCAAAGAAGCCAGCCCAGCGGGTCACAACTGCAGTGTCATCCGTAATGTGAACCATTCAGTAAAATGTTACTCTAAATAATAAAAATGTATAATCTCATTCTAAGCAAAGCACGTGTTAATAAAAAGGTCACTTATGAGTTTCCTGTCCAGAATTAAATTGGCTTACTTAATTACATGTGATCAAAGACCAGGAAGTGATTTTAGACAAGACTACTGGCAGAAGGAGTACAAGGGGAGACCACAAGGGAATAACTCTAGATGTCCCACAGCCCATTTTCTCTTTTCTTCAGAAAAGAAACTGCAAATCTAAAACAAAGAGCACACCTTTGTGAAGATACCAGAAGTGATAGAGCATGAAAAGAGAACGTCTTCTGATCACCTCCAACAAAGCAACTTGGAAATATAGTTCATCTTTGGACTAGAATGTCTGAGGAGCTCTTCTTGAAAGGTTCCACTAGGAGGTCAATGAGAATAATCAGGATCTACAATGTGCCAATGTTATAGTGCAAACACAGGGAATGTATGCGTGAGATAGTAGTTGGTTGGTTGATTTTATACAGTCTTTTGATTTACCAAAAGCCTCATTGTGTCACAAAATCTATATTGCCATTTTTAAAATAATGCCAAAATTACCTTCTTTATGATGGTGTACTTGAGTACTTATTTTGAAAGTTCAAAAAAATTCCTGCCACATTTATCAATATCAAATATCCACTCCTTTCATCTTTTAAATAAAGAAACAGGAAAGAGTAATGAAACTCATCATGGTGAATTATCCACTTCTAGACTGTTTAACTAGTAACAAGATTCAATTCATTCTTGTTCACTTAACCATTGCCCTAATCCAACAGATGACAACTCAGAGAAGACGGTTATGTCAGCATTAATATTTAATGGGCACAAGCAGCAGAAACAGACAAGCTAAGGGATAAAGTGGGAATCAAAAATTAATTAAGAAAAAATTTAAATATATAAAAACTATTAAACTCATTGACATAAGTAATTGAATGTTCTATTTTCTAATTTTTTGTTTAATTTTAAAATGTCTTCTGTAACCCAGAGAAATAAGCTGTTTCTCCATAAGCAAAATATAGACAGAGAAATTCTGCAGAATTTGTCTATTTAAACAAATAACTGCTATGACATCACTCACACATAACAACAGCACTGCTCACGGAAAAATTCTGCATATGTGTAATGACATCAATGTGCAAATAAGAAAACAAGATTTAAATAAAGCTTGATCCTGTCAAAGAGTTGTGTGACAACAACATGGATCAGTGCAATGACCCTCATAAGGCTTGTATTCCTGCTGTGAAACTCAGCTAACTGATGGCCTACAAGCCAGTGCTGGAGTACCAAGTAGCCCAGCAGCTGCAGTCTTTTAATTTGCAGAGTATGAAGAAAAAAATACATTTAAATGCCTTACATAAGTGTGACCCAGAAATAAGAGAAACTAATACAAGAAAAGCAAATAACTGTATTTTACTGGAGAATAAAATAAGTGAGCATGTAACATTCTACTTTTGTCTATCTATCTATCTATCTATCTATCTATCTATCTATCTATCTATCTATCGTCACACACGTGCGAATAGGAGGACGTTGTGTGGACCAAGTAAAGGTAATTCCACGCCAGGCCAGGGGAGGGCAGGGTGCATTAAACCTTCTCCTGCTATCTCTACAGACCAGCCGCGGGAAAACCTATCTGAAAGAAGAACGTCACTTCCAGTTCCGACGCCTAGAAGAATGTCACTTCCAGTTCCGCCGGCTAGTAGAACGTCACTTCCTGTTCCGGCGCCCAGAAGATTGGCACTTCCGGTCCCAGCTCCCAGGCTGATGTCAGAGAAACACCACTTCCGGTCACCCTACATCACTTCCAGTTAACATACATCACTTCCTGTCTGAGCATTTAAAACCGCCATCTTTTCCAACCTTCACCAGTTCTGTTTTGGACTCTGCACAATCAACTACTCTATTGAATGGAAAACCAAACCTTTGCAGCTAGAAATAATATACGGGTGGCTGCCCCAAACCTTTTTACGTGTGTCGAGTCTCTTCCTTTTTACACTATCTATCTATCTATCTATCTATCTATCTATCTATCTATCTATCTATCTATCTATCTATCTATCTATCTGTTGACAGACATGTGTGAGTAGGGGACATCTTCTGGGCTTCTACAATCTATGTAATACCACCCCAATACACTGGTTGGCGCTGTCTCTTAAGACTTCTTTTCTCTTACCCTCAGATCCAAAAGTCACTGACTGGAGGAACTCCAACACCACTTCTGCCTTCAACTAGAAGTCCCATCTTTTCTGCCCAGTGTTACATAATGGAGTAGCACACAAAACAATTTAATAGTGAAAGGCTTCCATGAAATAGGCCTGGGCCCTCCCTAGCTTGCCTATAAAAGTTTCACCAAAGACAGCCTGGCCTGCCAATTACACAGGCAGGTTACAACCCTGTCTGGACCCCAGAAATGGGGGCAGGTTTTTAAAACTTATATAGATTACTTTAAGTGTTCCAAAATTTGCTGGGGTTCCAAGGCCAAAAGGCTTCCCAGCTGCAACAGGGGTATTTTACCTAACATAAATGTTCTTAAAAACAGACCAAATCGTATTAGAAACCAGCTGTCCCTGGCTTAGTTTTGTAGAAGGCCAATGTGTGCTGTTTCTTTTTTTTTTAATTTTCATTTTCAGTTAAATGGGGTAACCCCAGCTAGTGTCCCAATATTTCTTGTGACCAGTTGTAATATGTTGCATGACCACAAAAGGCTAGAATAAACACTGGATGGGATGTCAGGTCATCACAAGGAATGCTCAAGAATGCACATATTTATTTAAGCTGGGTCAATGTAGAATTAACCTAACAGACATCTTTAGGATGTGGTAGGACAACTGAAGTACATAGAGAAGACCCCTATAAGACCAAGAGTTAATGCTCACATAGGTAGTAATGGAGTGCAGGACTCAAACTCAGAATGCTGAATTCAGCACCATAATGCTTACCTATTATAACAAAATATTCTAAACCCATTCAATTGTATCTGAAAAGCACATTGCATAAACCAACATTGGAAGAAGCACCGTCCAGAGCATGGTCCACTTTTCAGTTTTCAGTTTTCAGAGGTGATTAGCATATACAAAAACTATCAGAGTCTCTGTACAAATGTCCGAACTA
This sequence comes from Polypterus senegalus, assembly GCF_016835505.1. NCBI lineage: Eukaryota > Metazoa > Chordata > Cladistia > Polypteriformes > Polypteridae > Polypterus > Polypterus senegalus. The sequence continues at coordinate 26,862,886 of NC_053167.1, forward strand.
GCACATGGAAAATCTAAAACCTCTACAAAGCTCTAATCATTTCTCAATCCTATTATTATTATTATTATTATTATTATTATTATTATTATATATTTGCATTCATTTTTATTCCTAAGTGTAGATTTTATTTATTTTTAAATGCTTAGGCTTTCCAAGTGGTCTTTCCTATATAATTTTCTTCCACTAATGGCCCTAGTGCCATTGCTGCTTTTGTGCCCTAGTTTTTAAAAGAATGAAAAATAATCCACATACAGACTTTGACAGAATTAATTATAATTAAATGTCTCAGCTAGAACAGCAACTTCCACGTTTTCGTTATTAATTTAATTAGTCAGCCTACAAAGGTTACGTGCCCAGATGATGCTAATTAAACTTTCAGTGAAAGAGGAAGACAAAAATACAGACACAATAGACAATTGGTGACACTTTGTAACAAAAACTAATTGACATTATTACTTTTATGTCCATCCTTGATCCAATAACATAGCTAATGAATTTTGAAAGACTTTTTAATTGCCTTCATTAAAATATTAATTCCTACATGGTTAGGTGCTAAGTATTTCAAGGTCTTAATCCTTGCAGCTAGTCGCCAAGCTAATGTTCAGGCCTAATGATTTCCATCAAAACTTGTGAACCTTTTGGGTGCGGTATGTAGCAAAACATAAGCAAAGCACTTTAATAAGTGTGGACCACCACCACTGCCCAAAACCAACACAGACAGGCGTGGGACACAAGTTCAAGGCACACACGTTTTTTTATTTTTATTTTTTCCTTGTGGGAAACACCTTCCCCCGTTTTCCACAAGCATAACAGAGTTCCCAAGCACAGCACAACACAAATTTCTTCATCTTCTCCTTTTTCTTTTTCCTCCTCCACTCCTGCGGACAAGTTTTGTCTACTCCCACCTGACTCTGGCTCCCGGAGTAGTGGCTGCTGGCTCCCTATTAAGGTATCCAGAAGTGCTCCAGGTGCTTGTTAACCTCTTCCGGCTGCACTTCTGGGTGTGATGGAAGAACTGCCCATAAGGGCTCCGCAGCAGCTGCAGGGATCCTAACAGGACTGTATCAAACTCCCACTCCCATGGAGCCCTGAGGGAGACCGAGGCACAACTGCAACCCATGGGGGCTGCCACTTAGCAGTCCGGGAAAGGTAATGCTCTGGATACACTCCATCCGCTGTGGAGGCATCCTGGCCAGGCAAGGGCCCTGGCCTTACGCCACATAAGAAAATGTTTATTTTCTTGATTAATATACTGTTTTCCATTGTAAGCAGGAGACATCCTTTTTAGCATTTTTATACTGTGACAGATTTATGTTTCTCATGCTGACAAAAGTTGAAAAAATTGCAATGAGATGGCATCACTTGTATAATGAACAGAAAACTGAAACTGAGAAGAAAATGCTTTACTAGGTAATTTTAGCTTTACAGTCAAGAACAGTCAATATGGCTTTAGGCCATCATGCTCCTGAGCTGAAGTCAGTGGATTTTACATGTTATGTTATAGTGAGCATAAATTAGTATAATACAGTAAAAGGTAAAAATTCTATGTGTTTCCTTTAAATTTGTGAGAATGTAAAGATAAAACACTGACCTTATGAGGTCTAAATATCTGCTTTTCACTTTGTAGCTACAGGAGACTCTGGAGATGGCTACATTGTAGCTCGATTTCAAACAAAACTGACAAGGGTTTGAAAACAACTCTCAGAGCAACGTGACAACTTTGCATTCCTCTGCCCAACTCTGCTGCCAAGATTAGCACGTGTGTCCCAGGCTGAGGACCCCGACTTAGACCATGAAAGTTGCATGATTCAGTGTTGCTCGGCAATCAGCTTCCTTTACTGGAACTTGTGTTTTTATGTCATGTGGTGGCTAATAAATGAGTGAAAAACACAAAGAATGTCCTGCTCAGATTAGTTTAGCTCTGGCACAATAATGTAGTGTTTTGTATCTGGTATTCCATATTTTACAAGTTACCCCAAATAGAATCTTACTGAGCTTACTAATTGACCCATGAAGGTGCTATTTAATCTAATATGCCTAGCAGAAAAAAAGCTGTGTGTCCTTTGATATGTGCCTTCAACCAGCGAATACAAGCCTCATGCCCCCAACTTTCTATATCTCCACAAAAACTCCCAGATGTACCACTTTCAACTTAAAATGTGGGCTTTTTAAAAGCAAAGCAAACATCCTTGGGTCAAACCTTCATTCTATTATAATAGTTAATTTTCTCTCTCTCTCTCTCTCTCTCTCTCTCTCTCTCTCTCTCTCTCTCTCTCTCTCTCTCTCTCTCTCTCTCTCTCTCTCTCTCTCTCTCTCTTTCTCTCTCTCTCTCTGTCTTGATAGGTTCCACTGGCAGCAATGATGAAAGCATAAAATAAAAATATTGTTTAAGTAAACAAAATCCTGTTTGAAGTCAAAATATTTATCCCGGGATGTTTCATAGTGACTCATGTTTTATAAAAAAAAAAAAGTAAATGAGAAAAAAAAACAGTTGAGTTGTTAAAAATAGAATTTGACCATGCAGACATAATATCAGGGTGGCATGGTGGATAGCATTTCAGTTTGAAAGCTCCTGGATCTCTCTTGAGTCTTCACATTTTTTTCATGCTCAAGTGGGATTACTCTGATTTCTGCTCCCAATCTAAGTGAATTTTCCAGTTGTACATTTTTGCATGAATGAAGTTGACAATGGGCTGACGTCTTCTTTACCTCAGGTTTTGTATTGCAGCGATTGTTATCCCATTAGTCTCTGTTTCCTTCCGTCTAATGCTTGATAAGCATAATCAGAAAATGGTTGAATGTATGTGTATGGTTGTGTCATTCATCTCAGTGAACAGTACATTTTATGAAGCAGGACTGTCTTGATTTTTCCTGTAGATGTCTGTGGAAATACTATATGATATGTAAACATTAGAACTAGATTATATGTAGTTAATGATGAGTGAAACAGACAAGTTGTGATCTTCAAAACGGAATTTATTTTGCAGATTTCATATTTGAGGAATGTGACTCACTGCAGAGTCTTTTTAGGGTTTTTTTTTGGGGGGTTGAAAAAAAGGAATACTACTCCATAAATTTTGTATGATGGCTATGGACCTAAAGAGATTAATGTTCTGTCCCAATCTAGACATCATATTGAAACTACAGCCTTCCACTCTTTTTTTTTTAAATCAACATTAATAGGCCTCTATGCTTAGTCACTATCTAATGTAAGGACATGGTGGAAGTGTACTGATGCAAGTATCTGGTTATGGCCAGTGACATCCAGGGGCAGGCTGGATGATAAACATGAGCAGGGTGATGAAAACTGGAGAAACAGTAGACAGCTCAGAAAGGTAGCAATCATTGCAATAAAGGTAAGCACCCCAAACTGCAGCTCCTGAGAGAGCCAAACCAAACAAATACCCTTAGTGACACCAAAGAGGAGTTGAGAACCCCAGCAGAATGGACCCAAGGCAGTGCAATATTAATAAGAAGTACAGAATGTGTCTGCGGAAAGGTTTGTAAAAACTCATGAGGCCTAAGGATCCACCAGACCAAGATGAAATGTATAATGGGGAAGTAGGTGTGAGACCCAGAAGGAGCCAGATCCAGAGTAAACTTAGGACATCCAGATGCCCCGGACTCCACCTTGATTCAGATAGTCAATGTACCCCTGGCTCAAGTGGCCTTCAGCCAACAAGGAAAAAGAGTGGCTCCACATTGGTAAGGATGTAGAAGATGTATTCAGATGTATAGCCAAGAGTAATGGAGAGTAGTAGCTTCAGTCTACACCAATCAACCAACACATTAAAAACAACTGTGTAATATTCTGTAGGTCCCACTCATTCCGCTAAAACAGCTCTGACATATCGAGGCATGGACTCCACTCCAACCTCTGAAGGTGTCCTATGCTATCTGGCACCAAGACATATAGACTTTAAAGTGCGGCAAGTTGCAAGGTGGAGCCTCCATGGATCTGACTTGTTTTTTTCCAACACATCCAACAGATCCTCTATCATGTTGCAATCTGGGGAATCCAAGGCCAAGTCATCACATTGGACTCTTTATCATGTTTCTCAAACCATTCCTGGACAGTTTTGCAGTGTTCTGCAGTTTTGCATAATCCTTCTGAAATATGCCACTCCCATCAGGTTATACATTTGCCATGAAGGGTTGTACATGGTCTGCAGCCGGGTGATGTGTGTCAAAGTAGCATCCACATGAATGCCAGAACAAAAGATTTCCTAACAAAAAATTGCCCAGAGCATCACAGTGTCTCCACCAACTTGCCTTCTTCCAATAGTGAATCCTGCTACTATCTCTTCCCCAGTTAAATGATGCACAAGCAATACAATACATTACAATACAATTTATTTTTGAATAGCCCAAACCCACACAAGAAGTGCCACAATGGGCTTTAACAGGACGTGCCTCTTGACAGGCAACCAGCCTTGACTCTCTAGGAAGACAAGAAAAAACTCCCAAAAAAAACCCAGTAGGGAAAAAATGGAAGAAACCTTGGGAAAGGCAGTTCAAAAAGAGAGCCCTTTTCAGGTAGGTTGGGCGTGCAGTGGGTGTCAAAAGGAAGGGGGTCAATACAATACAATACAATACACAGAACAGAACAAATCCTCAATACTGTATATAAAAATCAAAATTTTACAAGTACATAGCGTATTTAAACAGTAGATGATATCACATAATATGATTTGGATTTGTTTAGAGTCCTGGAGACCTCAGCCATCAAGCTGCCTCCCCCATTTGGCCATTCCACAGCTGAAACAGTGCTGGGCCAGCCAATTCAATGAAAGGACCCCTCTACCCCATGATTCCTGCAATCCTCCCTCAGAGATGACTTTACCTTAGGTAGGCAAAACAACTTGGCAGGTGGGCCGTGGCACCAAGTGCCACATTTGAGTACTGAGAGGAGAAACAGAATAGGTGAGGGTTAGTAACAAATTTTAACTATCATGTTACTTATGTTTTAGTGCTAATGACTAACAGCAGAGATGCAGTATGTACAGTTATTCAGCAGCTCTAGTCAGGATATGCTAAACTGAAGTAGTGAGTCTTCAGCCGGGATTTAAAAGGTAAGACCGAAGGGGCATCTTATAGTAGCAGGCAGACCATTCCACAGTTTAAGGGCCCTGTAACTAAAAGCTCGACCTTCCACTGTTATTTTATTAATCCTTGGAATCATAAGCAGACCGGCATCTTGAGATCTTAATGTGCGCTCTGGTTTGTAAGTCATGATAAGTTCAGACAAGTAAGCCGGACCTTGGCCATTTAAGGCTTTATATGTTAAAAGGAGGATTTTGAAATCTGCCCAAAACTTAACCGGGAGCCAGTGTAAGAATTTAAGAACTGGAGTTATGTGTTCAAACTTTCTTGTTCTTGTAATAATTCTTGCAGCAGCATTTTGGATTAACTGGATGCTGCATAAAGAACAGTTTGAGCATCCAGTGAACACCACATTGCAGTAGACAATTCTACTAGAAATAAATGCATTAATTAATTTCTCAGAATCCTGTTTATTTAGAAAGCACCTTAATGTCCCAACATTTTTAAGATGGATAAAACATGATTTGGACAACTTTTTAATATGCGCTTTAAATGACATGCTAGAGTCAAAGATAACTCCTAGATTGCGGGCTGATTCAGTAAAATTAATGGTGATTCCAACTGAGTTAAATGATGAGAAAATATTGTTGTAATCAGCGTCATTCCCTCCAACAATTAACATCTCTGTTTTATCTGTGTTTAAAGACAAGTAGTTCTCAACCATCCACTCCTTTAATTCACTAACACAACTAAATAAAGACAACATTGGAGTAACTTCATTTGATCTAAATGAAATGTATAACTGGGTGTCATCTGCATACGAGTGAAAATTAACATTATGTTTCCTAATGAGAGATCCCAATGGAAGCATGTAAAGTGAAAACAGTAAAGGTCCCAGTACTGAGCCCTGTGGGACACCATTTCTCACTTCTGTGTATAATGATGGAGTACTGTCAGCACATTTCTGTACATATTGGGATTGATTTGATAAATAAGAACTAAACCAAGCAAGCACAGTGCCTGTAAGCCCAACATCATTTTCTAGCCTGTGCAGTAAAATAGAATGGTCAATGGTGTCAAATGCTGCACTTAAGTCTAACAACATAATTACAGTGGAGTTTCCTTCATCAGAGGATATCAGAATGTCGTTTACAACCTGCGTTAGTGCCATTTCTGTACTATGACCAGTGCAGAAACCAGACTGGAATTTCTCAAATAAATTGTAATGCACAAGGTGTGCCTGAAGCTGATTGGTGACTTCTTTTTCTAGTTGTCCACATGATTTAAAAGAAAGCATGATTCCTCAGAATTGACTACATTCTCCCATTGCTCTATGGTCCAGTTTTGATGCTCACATGCCCATTGTAGGCCTTAAAGGGGTTAGCACGGGTACTCTACCTAGCTCCATATGCAGCAAGGTGTAATGCAGTATGTGTTCAGACACCTTTCTCTCATGGCCAACATGACATTTTTAATCAATTTGTGTATGCCACAGTAGCTCTTTTGTGGTATCGGACCAGATGGGCTAACTTTTGCTCTACACGTGGATCAATGAACTTCTGGCACTGATTTCTCTGTTGCCAGTTTACTGACTGTCCTTCTTTCGGCAACTTTTGATAAGTGCAAACCACTGCATAATAAGAAACCAATACAAGTGTTTTGTAGATGATCTGACACAGTCGTCAAGTCATTACAATTTGGTTCTTGTCAAAGTCTCTCACACTCTTACACTTGCCCATTTTTTTCTACTTCCAACACATCACTTTAACGAACTGACTGATCACTTGCTGCCCAATATATCCCAACCCTGAACAGGTGCCATTGTAATGCCATAATTAATGATATTCACTTTATCTGTCAGTGATTTGAATGTTGTGACTGATCAGTGTACGACAATGATTATCACCAGCATTACTACCAAAATGTTTGTTACGGAGGAAAGACATGTGCCCAGAGCCACTTAAGGTGCAAACTGTCAGGAGGTAAACATTACCCAACTACAGCTTCTGATCATTTTAGTAATACATTTTGCCTATCCTTCCCTTTACTGAGATGTCTGATTCCATTACAAGGTCATGGGCATCTGAACCTTTTATTGTATTGTATTGACCCCCTTCTTTTTGACACCCACTGCACGCCCAACCTACCTGGAAAGGGGTCTCTCTTTGAACTGCCTTTCCTGAGGTTTCTTCCATTTTTTTCCCTACTGGGGTTTTTTTGGGAGTTTTTCCTTGTCTTCTTAGAGAGTCAAGGCTGGGGGGCTGTACAAAAATAAATTGTATTGTATTGTATTGTATTGTAGGAACAAAACCTGCCTGGGATATCTCTTGATTCCATAGCTGCCATATTGACATATATATCTATACATATAAAAGGCAACGCCCTCACTCATCACTAATTCTCCCACTTTCCATATAGATGGGAAGCTGAACTTTTGTGTGCTCATTCCTTGCAGTGTTCTTACAACAGTTAGATATGCGGCATGTCCTATTGCAACACCCAAGGGGGGGAACGGGTGTACCTCCTAAACTGTATATATAGATAGGGGAAACCATTCCCCATTATTTGTGCAACTTCCAATATATATAGTAAGCCCAAATTTCCCATGCTCATCCTTTACACTGTACTTACAAACGTTAAGTATGTTTCATTTGGCACTGTACCCCATAACAAATCTTCGAAATGACGTCTACTTTTTGGCAGTTCTCACTATTATGGCGTAAGGAACTTTCGGAACTGACCTCTCCTTTTGGCAGTTTCATTCCTTATTTCCATTAATAGACTATTTATTTCACAGCAGAGACGCACAATGGCCGCCTCCCTGGTCCCCCTTCCTTTCTCCACACGGCCACTGTCTGCTTACCTACTACGTGGTTGGCTCCCTACCTATATACATAAACAACATTGCTGCTCTCCGCAATAAAATATGTGTTGGCAATTTAATTGAATAGAACTGTAAAATCAATGTTCCTAACAATCTCTGTCTCCTGGTGAATAATACCTTACAAACCCTTATTGAAAATGTTTACCCCAACCTACGAAATCTGCATGAAAAGGACGTCTCATGGGTGAGAGAGAGAGCTATTCTAACACAAAGTAATGGCATGGCTTTACATATAAACACCATTTTACATTACCAACTAACTTCCAAAATAAAAGCATTTAAGTCTGTCGACTCTGCTGTAGAACTAGAGGACATGGTGCACTATCTGGTAGAGTTTCTTCACACTCTGAATCCTCCGGGCATGCCCCTGCATACTCTACTTTTGAAGGTCGGTGCACAAATTATGTTACTACGAAACTTACAACCACCAAAACTTTGTAACAGCACCAGGCTTCAGATCAAATCTCTGCACAAGAACCTCATTGAGGCAACTGTCTTCACTGGAACTGGCTCAGGGGAGACTGTATTTATTCTTCGCATCTCTCTCATACCCTCTGACCTCCCATTCCAATTCAAACGCCTCCAATTCCCAGTAAGTGTCTGCTTCGCTATGACAATAAATAAGTCACAGGGCCAGACTCTAAAAAAGGTTGGCATTGACTTAACCCAAGATTGCTTCTCACATGGCCAATTGTACGTTGTATGCTCAAGAGTAAGCTCAGCAGACAGCTTGGTCATTTTACAGCTCGAGGGCAGAACTGCAACTGTCGTTTACAAAGAGATCTTTACATCCTAAAAATGTGCATTTCTCATACACAACATTTACAATCATAAATTAAACTCTTTACAATCATCAAATTCACTCTCAATACTCAAATAAGCCGACGACAATTACATTGAAAATCATGTGACATTATTTTTAAAATATTTCCTTTTCTTTTTCATAACTTCTTTAACAGACTATTTCTCTGCTGCAAAGTGTGGGTACTTTGTTAGTATATAACAAAAGGATGAACTGAGCAGAACAAATGGAGTTTATGAACATCAGTGATTTACTGCCAGTTTAGAGATCCCATTGACTTCATGGAAGTCACAAACAAGAATCGATTGCCATTTCTTATTTTGAGTCTGTGACTGGTTCTCTTGTTAGGAAATGTATACAAGCCCAGGGTTAATATCGAATTCGATACAAATTGGAAATTTGCAACTGTGATGGATTTGAGTTTTCTTTAAAGTTTCAAAATATTATATTAGTGGATATCTGTCTAAATTTAGATAACCATTTGAGGCTCTACAATTCTTTTCTTTCAAATTACGAGTATTTTACATACTTACGTGCAGACTTTACTTCTTTCACAGATGTCTATAGTTTGACTTAATGAAGGTGTGATTATTCATCAAGAAAATTTACCCTTATACCCTTTCCTGAAGCCATGTAATTTTGTTACAGTGAGACTGCCAGAAACTAGATACAAATACAAAGAGCAGTCACACTGAGGCATTATGCAGACATATTGCTGTTGGTATAAATGAGTCCGTGTAGTGTTTCTTGACACACTTCTGCTGAATAACTCGTTGGCTGAAAGTCCTCAGTGTGAGTGTGTCAGAGAGAGGATGTGCAGCATTCTTCATAATGGCACTCAGTTTTACTTTCATTCTCTCCTTCACTACTACCTCCAGGGTGCTCGATCTGTGTCTCATAACTGAGACCTTCTTTTTAATTAACTTATTAACTTAGTGGACTTCCTTCTTGGTAGAGATGAATGCAAGGGAGGGTGCCAGTAGACTGCAGGGCACACTCACACATATAAGGATTTTAGAGCAAAGTTAATCTGAAAATCTTTAGAAAGTGGCAGAAGCCAGAAAAACAAAAAATAGACACAAAAAGAGTATACAGACTCCACAGAAACTGTGCTCAGTTACACATTTGAAAGAAGGCTACTGAAACTGGAAGGTAACTTCTATAAAATGAACATAATAAAAATAGTACTAAGTATAATGATAAAAAACAGTTGAGCAGTGAACCAACATTCCCTCACCTACTTGCAAACAAAATATCAAAATGCTTAATTGAGACCAACTCATCTATCTATCCATCAGTTTCCCAAATCTTTGAGATGTGTGAGGAAAACTTCAGTACCACTAACACAGACATGAAGCGAAGGTATAAAGATTACACAGGAAGTGACATGTCACAAAGTGAACCTGGCATTCTGGGGTTGTGAGGCAGCAGGGCTAATCACTGGGCCACTCCACCAATTCGTTAGATAGAAATATAAAAAGGAAAAAAAGGTTCAATGGCAGTGGTCTTTCACCTTTAACAAAACAACAACAGGTCAACTTTTTTTTTTTTTAAATAGAGTGGTTTAAAACAAAAAATGGAAGCTCTAGCTGTCATCAATCTGTAGCCAGTTTGACTGGAAGCAAGAGAATTTGTAGCAGTTACTGTTTTAGAGGATAAAGTCATTTTACATAATAGTTGCTTATGAAATATAACTTTTAGGTTGTCACTAAGGAATCTGGTGCATGTTGAGCATGCGAGGAGAAACATTTTTTGATGTTTTCTTTGCATATTTATAAATGCACAGCTCTTACACAAAGGGAGTCTTATGTAGGTTATAATCAGTTGCTAGAGAATATTGGGCAACTTGCACCATCAGTTGCGTTTGTTAGCATAGGTTATAGTTATACAGTTCTCATTGTAAGGTGTACAAAATAAAAGGAAATACTGTTATACTTGCACATGCGTATTCAACATGCCACATCCTAGCACTCTCCATCACCATGATTAATAATTAAAACAGTGTTACCTCAAAGCGTCTGTTTTCCTTCCCTGTAAAATCCCAACCATCCACTGTTACATTTTAGTACCGCTGGTGAATGAACTTGAAACTCTAAAACTTCAAAAGAAAGTGTAAATGAACATTCAAACAAGAGCAAAAGTTATTTTTGTTTTATTTTCTTCAGTTGACTTTCAGGGATTGCATCAGTAAAAAGAGGAAGAAAAGGCTTTTTACTCTAAGAAAATTAAATTGTTTTGAAAGAAATGAAACTACAATAACACACTTTTCCATGCCCTTTACTGAATCTATTCCTACACTTGCTTTTATAAGTCATTGAGCTATATCAAAATATTCTGTTGGGATCGGTTCTGAAAGTTTCAAATTTTGGCACCAGATTGCAGATTTAGATTTGCAAGACGCAAAAGCAAAAGAGTGAAAATCTCATTTCATCCCAGTGCTATAAACAGTTTGAATTCCAGTGCCTGCAGAAACTGCGATAAGCTCAGAGTTATTTATGTGTGTTGTTAAAATTCACCATTCTGATCTGTATGAAACCTCAGTGTCTGTGATGTGATTTTAACAAAGGATTGGCACACACGTGCGCATGGGAGGCAGCTAGAAGGACCAAAGAAGGTAATTCCACTCCAGGCCAGGGGGTGGCGGGGTGTAGTAAACCTTTCTCTTTTATCTCTGCTGACCAGACACGGGAAATTCTGCCTGATTCTAACGATGACACTTTCTGGTTCCAGGCCCATGATGTCACTTCCAGTTCTAGCCCGGAGAATGTCACTTACGGTTCCATCTACAAGAACATCACTTCCAGCTCCGGCCCCAAGAACTCACTTCCAGTTCCTCCCCTACCCAACTTGCTTTAAAAGCAGGACAACCTCCACTTGTACTCAGTTCTGTTTTGGACTCAACTCTGTATACATCTGTGCAACCTATTTTGCCTTTTGCAGTCAGGATTTCCTGTTTCTTGGATTATTCTCATAGCTATCCACAGCCAGACAATGCACCAAAGGGACTGCGATGACTACTAGAATGTTGGATTGTAAGGCACTTATGTCATGGCAGGTATACGGAGGTCATGCTTATTCTGCAGGACTTACTTGTGAGGCCTGTAATATGATGTTGCTGGTTTGGTCGCTGTATCTCAAGAACGTGTGAAGGAAGATCTTACTGCAGGCATATGCAGGTTACCATCGTGCAAGGACTGCAGTTGTGCTGAACAGCCAGCAATTAGGTTACCATGTCATGTAAACCCATAGTACAATACAATACAATACAGTTTATTTTTGTATAGCCCAAAATCACATAGGAAGTGTCGCAATGGGCTTTAACAGGCCCAGCCTCTTGACAGCCCCCCAGCCTTGACTCTCTGAGAAGACAAGGAAAAACTCCCATAATGACTCCACCAAGGCACACCACACCAAAGAATTAAAGTGGTCCAAAAGGGATGTAGATAAAAGCACAACTAGAAGTGGGACCCTGAAAAGTCCAGAACAGAAAAAAGAAAAAATCTTTTGTTGTGACATGAAACATGTGAACACATAACTATTGCCATGTTTATTATTTTTACCATATTGGAAGAAAGAGAATACACGAAAGCTGAAGTAGCCTGGTGCAGCTCCATAGAGGAAGAAATTGTAATTATTAATTAATTCCTATTTTTTTCATTAGGTCTCTTAAACTAAGTTTATTATGAAGACGGATGGTTTCATGCTGAAATCTCTTAGCCAGCACTAAATATCATAGACACAGTCCTCATGACGGATTGCATCTGCTAACAAACGAAAGTGTCTCTGTCGACGACCCGTCAGCTTGTCTGTGGATTATGTTGTATGCCTTGAATGCAGACGCTGCTCTCACCCTTTGAAGTTAAAATGAGGCAGTAAATTCCTCAATCTTTTATCGTCCTTCCCTTCTCAATTAGTGGGTTAATGAGGTTCTGCAAGGCTAAGAGCGCCAAGCGGGGCACCCTTCTGAGCGATCCTATGATCTGGGTGTCTAATGAGAGACCTCACTAACCTCTTCCCTCTCTCTGTGTCTCTCATTCACATCCCCAACCTTCAATTCCAAGGTTGTCCACCATGGCAACCGTACCTGGCTATTTTCTCCACCTAAAGGCGTCTGGCGACAGGGCCGATACAGAAAAGCTCCTCATTAGTACAGGATGTGCCAGGATGCTGTAAAAGGCTTTTTATGAAGCAAAGTATGACTTCAGATCAGTTGCAGATGTATAAAGTGGTGGCTTCTTACTGAGTGCAGCTAAAGAGGCCTAAAAAATCCCATCATTCAAATCAAGAGAGCAGCATGATACTCTAATGTTCTCTCTAAAATCCACCTGGGTTTTAGCTTCAAAGGTCCTCACTCACCATAAAACCTCAGTTCATCCACATCTACTTCAGCACAGCAGCCATTCCTAACTCCGCTCTACAAATTCCCACCAAATCCAGCTTGTTATAACTGCATGCCCCCACTCCAACCCTGATGTCACTTTTCTGCTAATGTGTGTGCCTCTTTTGCTGCACACTTTGTGGTAGTGAAGTCATCGCCTCACTTCATTCACAAGCATAAGGATTTTTGAATTCAACCTCTGACATACCAACCTTTAAAAGAAGAGTATCACTTAGAGTGGCTCGCACCCATGACCAAATGTTCAGAGGTTACAAGAAAGAAGTGAGAAGAGAAAAAAAAGAAAATATGAAAACTGCTCTAATTCAGAATATGTGTGCCTTCTTATTTAAAATGTAAGTCATATTTCTTTGTGGCACAGAAGTCCACTTTTTTTTTTTAAATCAATTTTATTTATAACAAACCAAGAAAGTTCGGATCTATTTTTCAACAGTCTGTTCTGGCATGCTTCTGATGATGTCAGAGTCACCAGGATCAATGATAGCTAGAGTAGATACCCTGTAGTATTTATCACAGGCTGTACCCAGTTCAATGTTGTTTCCACTGTAATGATGCACACCAGTCTTGGGCAACATAGCATAGTACTCAATTTCAGATTTCCTCAAAGCAGGGCAGTTGTTTGCAAATATGACCAGCTTTGCCTTGTCTTGTCGGATCATCTTGAGGGTCTGCTTATAGCCCAAGACATATTTACCACCCTTCATAACAAGTTGTAACCTTGAGTTTGTAGACTCGAGTGACTTTTTTGTTTTCTTGGCGGCCACCATTTTCGCAGTTCAGTGCAGTCCAGCCCACCACAGATGATACCTGAAAATGGCCGGAGAGAGAAAGGCACAGAAGTCCACTTTTGAGGTGATTCAAATGACTTTGCTGTCACTTCCATATCACATAATATTACTATCATACTTTAATTTTATGTAATTTTTGAAAAACTTGTTCTTTCTTTCTCTCTTTCTTTCTTTCTACCACTCACTCCAATCATGTACTAATAATTTTTCTGTAAACACATTCATATAACATCGTTTTTAAGCTTCCTCTTTTTCTCATTATAGATCTGACAAAAATGCCTCCTCACTACTTTGTACTGGAAAAGAAATCCTGCTGCTTAGCATAATCTTCTAGATGCTCCCAAGTCACTGAGTCTTATACATTGACCTTACTGTGAGTCTTATACTGATGATGCTTTAAATGGACTTTATTTTCTCAAAATGTAGTACAAAGCTATTTCATGACACATTTGAAAGTTTTGTGTTTATGCTTATTTTTTGACAGCTTGCAATTCCATAATTACCCATTATTTGAAGAGCAATTTCACCAAGCTCAATTAAGCATGGAAAGACTTTTGTTGTTGTTGTTCCTCTTCTCTGTAAATCTGGTAACTCATATTGATTAAGCACAGTGTTAATAGTCATCTGTGTTTCTTTTGACCTGTCTAATTGATTGTTACGGGTGCTGATATCCTTACCTTGCTTTATCAGGCCTAGGTTCAGTCACATCCACAGCCACATATGCGGTTTTCCTAAGAGTTGGGCCAAATTTTTGATTGCTTACCACAGGGAAAATAAGGTATTTCATGGCTTGTGGTTTCTTGGTGTTCTTCTGAAAAGGAAAATACTGATATTGGACTATTTTGTAAGTAAAAATACCATTGCTGTGATTGTTTTATGTTCAGTTTGCATAACATTACACATCATTGGGCTGAAATTGTAAGAAAAGAATACAAAGCCAATACAAAGTCCATGCCAGTCCCTGAACTTGGAGGTTTGGGTTTTGGGTCCTTAAGCTAATCATGCAGGTCACGGACATCTAAATCTATTCAGTGTGACAAGGGGTTATGGCGGATCAGTATTTTGTAAGTGCAGGTCATATTCAGTAGAGATAAACATGTAAGGAAACTGAAACTTTGTTAATAGTATTGCAAGAAAGTAAAATAGTCTGCTATCAAGCAGACAGAATTTGCAGAAAAAACATATACAATAAAATAATAATCTTGAGGAAAAAAATCACCAGAAAATTTAAAAAACAAAGAAAGTATAACAGCAAACAAATACAACCCCCCGCTGAGAGAAACAGAGGAGAGCAAAGACAAGGGAAAAAAAGAAAATTCTCTATACAAACGCTTATTCTAATTTCTTTTTATTATTTTTTGCCATGTTTTAGAAAGACCAACTAAGCAAGAATTAGATTTTTTCCCAATTTCAAACAATATAGAATATTAGTTAACAACTGACTTAACTGACATTCTGTATTAACTAAAGGCTTTTAAAATAATCAAATGTGCAACTGTCATAGGAAAAGAACAATAAGGTATTTAAAAAGAAAGAGAAAGTTACTTGTTAATTAATGCACATGCCGATCAGCAGGTCAAAGAAATATTCAAAAAGATACTAAAAAATAATCAGGAAAATCTTCAGTTTTCTTTGAAAAATAAAGCTGGCAATAAGGTCATATACTTTGCATTTTAAGGACTTTTAGTACATCATAATTTTTTATGAGTAACTGCAGTTATGGTAAGAAGTCACCAGTATGTTACGTGATTATGTGTGCAGATTAATACAGTCATTATTGTACTCTGTACTTGTGTGTGCTAATAAATGTGCAACACATTACAACTCTATACAGTATGAGGAAAATGTGTGGAAAAGATGCAACCTCAGAGGAGCAAGATCTGTCTTTCTTAAAATGCAAAAATATACTCTGATATTGAGGTTCTCTGAATCTGAATATCACATGGTGATGTAGTGGTGGCATGTGTAATAAGAACTAGTCGGAGGCAGAAAAAGATTTGGGGTGGCCACCCCATATAATGAAAAAGAGGGCTGCAAAAATAAAGAAAACACGTCTTTACAAAACAGAAACCAAAATCGGAGTTCTGAGGTTTAAATATTGCCCAAGCAGGAAGAGGTGGAGTTAGGTAGATCAGAAAAGGAAGTGATGTCTGTAGAGGTGGGTTCTGAACTGGATAGAATGTCATTAGAAGGTACCAGAGATGACGTCATCAGTGGGTGGATCAGAGATGGTTCTACTGGGAGGTGCAGTCTGTACTTGGTTTGCACAGGGACAAAAGGAGAGAGTATTAGAAGGCAGTGCCAGCCCCTGGCCTGGATGAGAAATAGCACTATTAGAGCCTGTGAACCATCCCCATACGCATGTGTGTGGCACATGACACTATAGTCCATTTCAGCTGGGCTGCTTTTGGGCTATTTTAAAGTAGATTTTAGGCTATAATTCCAAGTAATATCTGGCAACCCTGGAATCAGTCTTTAAGTCACATACAGGCATATAACTACAAAGGGCCAGTTTAGATCCACCAACTAAGTATAAAGAATCAATATACAGTTGAATGCATTGTTTATTTATTTACAGAACAATTAATTAAAATATAGCAGTGTTTAGTGTTTGAATTTTGTATTTTTTTTAACTAATTATTGCAAAAAACTAAATGACATAGATCCGAAATTTGTTGTGAAAATATGGGCACCAAAAATTTTTCCTAATATATGCAATATGTTTACAGACAATACAGGGTTTTAACCCAGCATCATGTGTCTATAGTAATACAACAGTTATCAAATGATTCTTGCACATTTAACCAGTTTATACTTGCAGCCAAAACACTGTTTTAATCAGCAGTATATGCCAATGTACTTATTTACTTAAATACTTTATAACCATTAATTGTTTTTTTTAACTATGTAAATATACACCTAATTCTTTATATTTGTACAGAGGATTTATTCATTTAATTGTCCTAGTGGGACAGAGCCTACCCCAGCAGGATATGAGTAGAAAGCTGTAAACTAGCTTGAAAAGGGTGACAGTCCACTGTGACGCACACATACATAATTACATTTAGGCCAGTTTAGGGTCCTTAGTTAAGTAAACTTGAATGTTATTAGGTATGTGCGAGGAAAATTGGAAAACTCGGAGGTAAACACAAACAGGCACTTGGTAACTCTGCAAATTCCACATTGAAAATGAATGGATTTGAACCAGGGATTAGCTCAGTGTGACAGCAGCATTAATGACTGCATCTATTGCTGCTTCAATTCTGGGGTAACACATTACTGAGACAGATAAATGACCAAAACTTCATGGGGGGAATTTGGGGAGTTTGCTCTTCAGTAAGTGCAGAATGTTCACTGTGTGATAAATAAAGCACTTCCACAAAAGGAAAAGAGTTGGGGACTGTCCCCATATAATGTCCATTGGACAAAAGAAAAACGAAAAAGACTTGAGTAATGATCAAAAAACATTTACAGCAATTGACATCATGTAACAGAAAATTCGGCATTTTATACCTGAACAAAATGGAGGACGGAAATGAGTTGGCAGGAGATGACGTCAAAACTGTTGGACGGATACTAGGTCATCAAAGAGAGACCGGAAGTGATGTAATGCAGGAAGCGATGTCATCGATGGAGTCGGAAATAGCATCATCGGATTGAGTCGGAAGTTACGTCATCAGTGGACATCTTGGTACATAAATTTTTTTTTTGTCTAACGAGAGAGAGAGAAAGGCGTTAGTACCGCAAATCAACCTCTTGTCTTGTGATGTTTCACTCACCTTTGGGCTTGTTGTTTGGCACATGTGTGACAACTACATGGAATGTAAATGCAATCATTATTAAATTCATAACATGAGTCATACGCATGGAAGCGCTGAGTACTCTCATACAGTTTTCTTTTATTAATTTGCTATCTTCTGCTGTTGTCATTTGTAATAACAGTAAATTATTTGTGCATTCCCAAGGTTAAGTGATGTTTCTCAAAATCTTTTTTATTTGTCTCACTTTTCAGGCTTCAGTTCTGCTGAACTTTTTTTCCTTGGTGTTGTTGCTTTCAATCAAGTTGTAGAGAGATGACTTTATGGTTAACACTTTCCCCACTCATAAAGCAATATCCACCAACTTTAACTTTGGAAGTGGACAGATTAAGTCTCCATTTGTTTTCCCTCAAGAGATATAGAGCTTTTGCCTCTCCTTGAAACATACAGTTGACAAACTTGGATTCCTTGTACATTATATTTTAATTCTCCATGTTTTTTTTTACTGTCACATGTGTCCATTGAAAGCCTCTACTTACATGTGTCAGCCTTTTTGTTTGAACTTTCTGCATCTTGTAATGTTAGTAGCTATAAGCAAGCAAAGTACACAATGGAAACAAGCCTGGTGTTTTTGCACTCCAAATGTGCCTACAAACACAAGCTTTTAAAGAAGATAAGAGTGCATACATCTGGAAACGTCCAGAAGGAAGGCAGTTATGCCCACTGTACTATATTTTGGTTCAGATAAGGTTTCAGAAACAGCATTACAGTAAATACATTTTTACCTTTTACTGCTGTTTCGAAGAGATAAGATCACAAAGGTACTGATGAATGGAGTAACCAGTACATACAAAATGAAGAAAAGAATATATGTTAATTTATATTTGGAAAATTAAACACAAGATGGAGTCTGTTAGAAGATCAAAAAAATAAATATGTACAAAGCAGAGAGAAAGATGAGATACAATGGTAGAAGGAGAGGATGAGCATTTATGATGTGGAATGAATCAGAATGAAATGACAAAATCTGAAAAGGAATTTACTGAAACCTAAAGGTGTAGAGAAGGTTAAAGAGGTTAAGGGTAGAGACCTAGATTGGATAAGTTTCAGGTGTGAACAAAATGAAAGTATAGAAACTAATAAACCTAATTTAGTGCTGTAAGATGGGAACAGATAGGAAGAAAAGAGTTCAAAATGGGCATTATGAAGGCGAGGATGAAGATGTAGAGATTATAATGGGGGAATGAATAAGGACAGTTGTGTTATATAGATTTGCTCAATTTAGAAAATGTAGGTTGACAATTGCCAAAAATGTATTTGAGGAAAACATAGAGTTACTACTTAAATAAGGGCTCACAAATAATGATTCTTCTATTTGAGATTTTTGAACTTTAAGGAGGAAAAGCATTTAGAGCATGGTGTACTATAAATGGTTTGGGGGACAAGATCTGGTGCTTTACAATAAAGCACCTAGGATGCACAACTGGGACAAAGTCTTCATGTTTTAGCACAGCCTTCAACCGAGCCAAAAGAATATTCTATAATTTGAGCCCCATGAGGATTAGCATGGTTGAAAACTTCATTTCACATAGCCTTCTCTTCTATCCTAGCACTGTTTCTTAATCAGATCATTAAATGTAATTTTTCCTCATTAAGAGACGAATCCATTCACAGGAACATTTTGTTGGGAATCACTTTATCACCAACCATCTAACTAACAGAAACATCTTGTTCACATTACCCTCCTCAGTCCAGTCATTCACAACACAAACTTTTTTTTTACAATAGCAGCCATGGAATCACACGTAACCTTCAGTGTGATCATATCTGGTCCCTCTGGGCACTTTATTAACTCTAACTGGGTCACATCATGTACTTATCCTACAACCTTATTTAGTGTATTTCTTAGAGAAAATGCCCAGTTATTTAAAGCAATTAGGCAGCAAACAATATACTTTTGGGAACCTGTCAGAGCCACTAGGATCAAAGACCTCCTAAATCCTACTACAGAACATGTTCCTTCCTTTTCTAGCCACATATACTGTCCATTGGGGTTTTGTTACAAAGATTCAAAGAAACTCATTAACAAAAATAACAAATCTGAACTCATTCTGAAATGTCGTTTTTACATCCAATAGTAATGAATGACGAAATAATCTTTGAATGTTAGCCTTTATCATCTCAGACTGCCACCTGCTAAATCCTAGAATTACTAAGTGTCACATATTTCTTGCCCATTTAAAATTTATAAAATTCTCATTTGTAATGTGTTTTAAAAGTAATTTATTTTTCAGTTATTCTATGCAACAATATGCAAGTCATTATGGAAAGAGCACTTTGAAGTGTACATCCTTCAATACATTAAAAATCACCAATCATAAAACAGGAAACATTGGACCAATCAGATATTCTGTATTAATTAAACTTATGAACTGGGAACTGCACAAGTGTGATATGAAGGTGTTTAGTTCTAGACAGTTTGCTTTAGACACATGTTTATTCTGCCCATATTACTATGGGTTTGTGCTCATTTAATGAAGAATATCAGAGCAAATTTAAATTTATGAGAAAGATATATTTCATTCTGAGAACAATACCCCCATTAATATGCCAGACATTTACAGATGGATTTTATTTTTCTTGTAGAGGATGCAGACATGCTATCAACATCAATAGCAAAAAATGTAAAGATGCTGAACAAAAAACAAGTGTACCAAGTAGGCCAAACCCAATTTCTGCCAGTCTACAGCTGTTTGTGTTTCATTCAGCAGCATAAAATAAAAAATGACCTCAGTGGCTATATGTTGCTATCTAATTCAACTGAATTATCATCTGAGCTAACATGGTCAAAGTGGTTGTAAATAGCATTGTGACATAGCAATACATCCCCAGAAAATTCTAAAGGTATTGTTTAAAGTACACAAGTAACAAAGTGCTTTATTATATGAGTGGCTTTAAAGGCTGGATTTATGTGGTTTTATTCTTTAGAGGTGTTGTATGTATGAGAAATGTAAACATGTTTGTATATAGCATTCTAAAACCACAATACCCCAGTCTCCTCAATAATTCCCCTGCAGTGCTGTTAGGTTAACAGTTATCTATGAAATGTCCTGCTATTGTTAATTCTGTATGGATGAATGTTTGCATTGATATGCATTTATTTCCAGTTCGGTTCCTGACTTGCTCTTGGTACTCCTCGTATAGATTTCATCCACCTTTTAATAAATAAAGTAGGTTCAAATATTGATATATGTTTTAACATGGCCAAGATGTAGACCAGATGGCACAAGGAAAAGATTGTGGTACCAGCCGGGTCACCCTATTTAACTTAAACAACAAAGACAGTGTGGACTATGGCCGGCCAGTCATCCCGGCCAATACCCCCAGGCCACCAGGTGGAGCCCTCCCTGCAGCATGGAGGTGCCCCGAATGCCAGCAGGGAATTATGGACATTGGAGTTTTCATCCACAGCCCTGCTGGATACCACAGGGGCCCCTAGAAGGCGCTGCAGGGAGGAGCAGCGAGACTTTTGCATACAACCCAGAAGTGCATACTAGTCACATGGACAAAGAGGCAGACATACTTCCGGGATGAAAAGAAGACTTTGGATCTGACCCGGAAGTGCTAGGAAGTCACATGGACTCAGAGTTCGGGAGCACTTCTGGGTCATGTACTATAAAGGACTGTGGGAAAACCCAGACGGTGAGCTGAGCTGGGTGGAAGTGGGGCAACGCGTCTGGGAGTGGAGGATTGTTTATTGAGTAGTGATTGTTTATTAATGAGTATTGTGGAGAGGAGGGTGCTTTGTGCACTGTGTAATATTAATGAAGTCAATATTTGGACTTTTACCTGGTGACTTGTCTGAGGGTTCAAGGGAGCGATAGCGCCCCCTATCTGTCACAACAGCCATCTGGATCCAGAAACAAAACAAGCAAAAACGGTTACAGTAAGCCTTCTCTCAAAACATTGTAGTATCGTTATACATCTGTCCTTCTCAGTGATGAGTTTGATAAGAGACACTACCTTCCAGGAGCAGCCTGGTTTTATACAATCAAGGCTGGAAAGAGTGGGGCCTTCTTAAGGTGCAGTAGGGGAGGAGTGGGACTAGTGGGACTATGCTCTATGGGAAAAGATGAGGATATTGTTAGCATCAACACCCCTTTTCATCCCAGAGTGGATCTGTTTACCTCTACAGAGCCTGGAGGGTGGTTCCCATTCACACAAATGCGTGACATTGCATTGATAGTTTTATCAACCAAAGAAAACACAAAGGAGCAATGACTATAGGAAAAACACAAGATGTAAGATCACACGATAGATAGATAGATAGATAGATAGATAGATAGATAGATAGATAGATAGATAGATAGATAGATAGATAGATAGATAGATAGATAGATAGATAGATAGGTGTGCATCCAAGGGGAAATTATAAGAAACAAACAACACACATAAGAACTTCTGGCTTGTATAAGAAAGCTGCTGCTGTAAATCACGGGCATGTAAGTGAGTGTAAGATGTGGTCAGATCTGCTCAATTGTCCTGCAGATTTACATTTAAAGGCTTTGAATAGAGATAGCTCAGCTTGTGGTATTCACAACTCCATCATGCTAACTGAAGTTTTATTTAAAAGACAGGAAAAACACAGGACATAGGCTTAGACCATCATAGTCTATCTATATGAACTACATATATTAAAAGTATCATTCAAGAATGCAAAATAACCAATAAATACAGTATCAAAGAAAATCATAGCAATAATACAAAGACAAAAATGAAACAATAAACAATATAAAAATTTAATTAAAAAAGCAAAAAAGTGAATAAATAAAAAAATAAACATACCTGGCTGAAACATAACAAAACTAACTTTGAAACTCAATAGTTTTATACAAAGCAGCAGAGAAACTGCTTGAAACTTTTTTACAGCCTTTCAAAAAAGATTTAAAGACAAGTAACATCAGTTTTATTGTTGTGGCATGGACTTTTTCACTTCATCATCTGAGGAGAACTTCTTTCTGTGTAGTTGTTTTTTCAGAGTTGTGAATGCCCAGAAATCACACGACACTAAATGTGGGCTATATGAAGGGTGTTACAGTGCAGTCCCCCAATTTCAGTCAGTGCTACCAATGCAATAGTAGCACCATGTTGCCAGGCACTGTCATGTAGCAAATAACACTGGTTTTTGAGCAATGCTGACATCCACAACTGCGGTGGATAGCCTCCCCGTATGTGCTTCATCATTTGTTTTTGACCTTAAAGTGGTTCCACCACTGAAATACAGCGGCACGGCCAATCATTTCATCACCACATGCTTGCCAAAACATTTCATTACCACTCTTTCCCAAGCTTAATGTCCCACAGGAACATTTTCTTCATCCACCATGACGACACATACAAGTTGTTTCCACTCGCTGTGACAGAATGCTGAAGAATACAGCGGCCAAACAGCAAGTTCAAACACGTCAATGTGTGCTGTTCACAAACACCTGCACAGCATTCCCATGTTTATCTCCCTGAAAGAGAATCAGGGACAATCTCATTGCTTTTCAATCAGCCCTCGAAGCAGGAAAGGGGTGTTTTGCACATCCATTTTTTTGCAAATTCTTTAGTATTTTAGTTTGATAGGGGGACACGGTGAAGTGAGCAGCAGTGCTACTTCATGGATCTTGCATCGTATGTCCGATTGTTGTCTGTATGGGGTTGGGAGACCCCCTCTGCATCTTCATAAGCTTGCCTCCCACATTTTAAAGACATGTAGTCCAGGTGAATTGGTGACTCCACACATAATTTTGCCTCAGTGTGGGAGAATACAAGTTTTTCCTATGCAATGCACTAGCGTATTATTCAAGGTTGTATTTCACCTTGCCCCCAGTGCTGGTAGGATGCAGTCTCACCCCCTCCAAATAAAAAAAGCCTCAGGAAGTAAGTATGCTTATATACAGTATGTGTACTGTATACTGTGTAATTGGTAATATCTTTGCAGCTACTCTATTAATATTATCTACAGAGAGAAAAACTAAGGAAGGTGCTCAACCAGAGATAATTTAATGTCCATTTTGCATTCATTTATTCATATTATGAACCATCTTCCTAAAATACAGAGACCCTATTCTAGCTGTAACTGGCCCAAGACAGGCACCAGTCCTGGATGGGGCACTAGTTCAGTGTAGGGCATATTCATTTGAACATCTACAACATTACTTCATTGTGATTTGATGAAGAATAATGATTAATAAACCATAAGTTTGTTCTAGTCAAAATATTGGTAGTCAAAAAAATGGAAGAAGATTTATTTGTATGGCATCAAATCACTGGATGATGCAGCAGCATACAAATGCAAGGTTTATAGTTACTGGAAATCTGGCATGAGACTGCTTTTCAACAGTATTTTTGCTATTCTTTGACAGTCTATGGGACCCTACATCCAAATTTATTTATTTTTTGCTCTGTGGTCCAAGTGGTTGAGTAATCTTCACATAAACGTGGTACCCTGTGGCACTGCATATACTGTAGACTCTAGTTTTACTTAACTTATTTTTTTTCCCAAGGGATCTTCTGTGGGCACAGTGTCCCGTGGCAATCAGTAAGGAAGCAATTGGAGTAAAGATAATCTGACTTAGGAGTAATAATAATTTAATTAAAGGAGCCCTCTTTGAGGGAGGAGGGTATTTGAAATCATCAACAAATCACATCCCTACCCCTGGCTGTCTAATTAAGCACTGTGCTTAAACATTTGGAACATACCGATGTGCCTCCATGTAATTTGTCCTCCGGGGGAACTTTGTAATTAGTTAATTAATCCTTAGAGGAGTCATTTGGGACCACAGCAGCCAGCTAGGGGAGGAAGGAGGTTACATGGTACAGAAAGGATTGCGGTCTATGTTTTCTGTGCACTGAATTAATCTTAATGGGTCTTTGGTGGGGAGGGGGGGGTTCAGGGGTGAAACAGCTTTATACTGATTGCCTTGGAATGTCTGTCCAGTGCTCTTGGAGCCTCTTAATTCAGTTATCTGTCACTGTGTTTTGGTTAGAACCTTCATGGCACAGTCTATCTGACTGCAGTACAAACAATGCCCACTTTCAACTGCCTGCCGTCCCCCACGCACTAGGGCTTAGGACAGCGCTTACTAACCGAATGGGACTTTAGCATACATTCTTCGTGCGATTGCATCATACCGATTAGAAGCATTTCTTTTCAAAATTTTCATAATTTGTGTCAACATGCTTCCACTTAGCCAATGACTTTCACTTTTTGGGTTATTATTTCTTTTACACCTACATTTTAGGCATCTACTCATGTACATTGTTTATATTATTTTTCATCCACAAGCATGCTAAAAATGAAGTTAAATAAAAAATAATAATAGTAACTTAAAATAGAATGTAAAATATTCCTTGGGCAGTACCCTATGCCAATACAGAAAAATTGAAAAAATAAATAGATTAAATACTGTTTGTAAATTGGTTTCATATAAAAGCTAATTCCACCAAACACAGGACAAAAGGCAGGATCCGTCCTGACTGGGTGCCTGTCTATTACTGGGTTAATACACACACACGCACACACATCCACACACACGCACACGCACACTCAAGCTTTGTGTATGTGTGAGTGGAGGTATTGCGAGTATATCTTTTATGTGCAGTTTGTCATGATTGTGGTTTTGTTATGTGCATATATATTTTGATTGTTTCTTTTAGCTTATCATAAACAGCTTCAGTTTAGACTGTTTTTAATGTGCTTTATAAATAAAGTGTGTCTTGACTTGACTTTTAAAAAAATACAACATTCATCTATGACACAAAGTACTCAATCTGCTGGTGAAATGAAACTGGATCCACTGCACATTCCTCAATTCAGTACGTAGATTCTGTTAATGTAGAGTGGAGTGTCCTGGTCAATTAGCTGTTCCACAGTCTTTGGAAATGACAACCTCAATTAATGGTTGAAAAAACAAATATATTGGATTTAGAGACAGTAGCATGTCTTGTCCTTTCTTCTGGTCATAGAGTTTATGGTTTTTCAGGGGATTTATGATAAGGAAATCTGAAGAGCTGGAATTTGTGGTTACATCACTTTTGCCAGGTTGGTCTATGTTTATTTGGCTTACAGCAGAGGGGAAAAATAGGTAGGTAAAATAGGTGAGTTGCCATGTAGTGCTCAAATCCTTCCCCAAAGTACACTAAAAATCAGACCCTGTAAAAGACACAACAGCCACTGACAGGTGACAAGACACTGGTTACACGACATTTACACCAATTACACCATTCACTATCACTGTAGAAATTAACTTATAGAGAACAATACTGGCTTACCCCCTTAGCCCTTCTGCAATCAACCACTACTGCCACAGGCAAAATAAGACGTAATTTTGTTATGATATAGACAGCATACTGATACTGTCTCATTGAGATAATATGAACGCACCACACGTCCTATACCACAAATTGCTCCTTTTTAGCAAAAGAAAAGACTTGCATGTGTTTACATTTTATCCATCACTGTGTGACAAAGAAAGGGTTAAGAAAGGAAACATGTCTGATGTTGGGGTTAAAACAGGTCAGGAGAGGCATGAGACAATAGAATTGAACAGGCTGTCATGAAAGAAGACAAGGCAAGATAAGACCTGAGAGAGAGATCTGAAAATTACAGATGAGAAAGACCAAGATCCATCCATTCATCCATCTGTCCATCCATCCATCCGTCCGTCCGTCTTCAAATGCATTCATCCAGATCAGGGTCATAGAACAGCTGTGAACTATCACAGCAATCACTGGATGCAAGTCAGAAACAACCACTGGCAGGTCCTTCAAGAGTCCATCATAGACTGTGCACAAACACACACTAGGACAAGATCCATTCAGTATTTTTCTCAATGCACATTATCCAGCAAAAATTCATTTGGAATTAAAGCCTATCCTAATAACATTAGTCACAATCCTGAATGAGATGCTTTTGCTGTGAATACACCTACATGCACATCTTCACTCTTAAAATGTCAATAAATCTCACATGAAGTATTTGGGCTGATGGAACTAAAGGAAAATCCTATAAAACTGCTGTGGTGGAGAGGTGGAGGACATGTCAATTTTGCACTAGGAAGACCTCAATCAAGAATTAGAGGAGCAGCCTAAATGCTATGACACCATAATGATTCCTGCAATGCTACTCTGAAAACATGACATTCTATTCAAAATGTAACTGGGAAAGTGGAAATCAGGTAGCAATATGTAGTAGATAGATAGATAGATAGATAGATAGATAGATAGATAGATAGATAGATAGATAGATAGATAGATAGATAGATAGATAGATAGATAGATAGATAGATAGATAGATAGATAGATAGATAGATAGATAGATATTTTATTAATCCCAAGGGGAAATTCACAATCAAAACAGATTCAGAATATATTTATTATAGTATTCAATAATTAATTCCAGAAAACCTAAACATGTGAGGGTGTAAGGCTGGTTGTGGTTGCTTGATTTGGCAGTACTAGGGAAGGATGAATTGCCAAACTCCTCTCTCATGGTGTCCTCAGTAAAGTTGAAACTACAGGTTGTATATGCTGTTATATCATGGAAAGCTGGCAATTCTATTGAAATAGGACCAGAAGAACAAGTGTACAAAAACAAATCTAGAGTCAAAGTTGGGCAAGCTGAATAATACTGTTGTGAAGGCCAAAATGTTAAACAGGAACTGTGGTCAAAACTTCAAAGTAAAAACATCATAAACAAAAAAGACTATTTGAAACAACTTTGCTAGAAAAAAGGTTGAAATTATCCACAATCCCAGATGAGGACTGTCACTACCAACCTTTTAACATGTCACACCAAGGACACTGGACCACCGGAAACTGGGAACCATGTCCTAACAAAGGAATAATAAAATGGACACATACAAAATCTCCAAAAAATGGGGATTTTGAAAATATTTTAATATTTACACTTGAAATCCCTATATCCCTATATGGTCTAATCAACAGCTAGATAGATAGATAGATAGATAGATAGATAGATAGATAGATAGATAGATAGATAGATAGATAGATAGATAGATAGATAGATAGATAGATAGATAGATAGATAGATAGATAGAACTTTATTTGCCCACAGGTCAAAGCTGAGCTTTTTACAGAATCTCAGGAAATGTTACAAGAAACAACAAAGCTTACAAATATACACAAAGAATTACAAAAAATTGGAAAACCTCTGACTTGGCTCATATTTATGTGTAAATACAAACTTATTTTTACTTAAAAAAAAACTTTATAAAGGATTGTAAAAGGTGGGCTGACATCTCTTAAAAAGCAGTGTCTCTATTGGGCCTGTACTCATATAGCAGTGCAAGTTAGAACTGAAACAAAGTCAAGGTCTTAACATGACTTACTGTAGGGTTGCTGTCTTATACATGTCACCCATACAGGCCTGACAGCTGGCTGACATAACAAACAAAACAGTACAGACAGAGATGGGCAGACAGCAGCAGTTTAGTGTTGTCCTTGTCACATGACCTACTCCTAATTGTCCACCATATTGAAAGCATATCCTACATGCCATAGGCACTTCCCTGCGCGACACTCTCACTGTCAGGCATCATTCAGGTCACCACAGTCTCAGCTGCTAGATCTGTCAATCTGCATGTGTGTATACATATGAAGCCACGTGTCCATGATTAAAACAATGGCTTCAAATCATATGGCATCAATTAGTTCACATAAATAAACTGTGGCCCTTGTGAGTGTTGTGGGGAGTCTCATACATGAGCACCCTGTTTTAGTATGCTGTTCAAGGTACAGGGATGAGTTACGTTTTGTCTCTGTGTTACAAGATGTTGAAGGACAGCTGCAGCATTTCAAAAATAGAGAGCTCCACAAAAATACAATCTCAATACTTTCTGTTTCTTTTGGTATTTGTTTGTGTTTCTGAAGTGAAAGTACTGAAAACATTAATTTAGCTGTAAGCAGCAAAGAATGGCAGGATTCCCTTCAAAGATAACTCTTGTGTCACTGTGGAGCCAACACTGCCATGCACCTGTTGTTTATAAATTGTAACAGCAGGGGGCCTCTTAAAACACAGAGACAACAAAATTAGCCATATTTTATGCTTCCTTTTCTAGGGATGTCTTTTATAAGCAATAAGAACACTTTCAAAAGTTTACATTAATGCAATCCAGCATAGAAATTATGTTTTGTGCCTGCATACAAGCCAAGGCCTAAGGCTTGAAGGTGGAGTGGTGGCTCTGAGGCCAAGGATCAGCGCTGGTATCTGGAAGGTTGCTGGTTTGAATCCCCGTTACCGCAAAATAGATCCTACTCTGCTGGGCCCTTGAACAAGGTCCTTAATCTGCACTTGCTCTACTTCACATCTCAATTCTGTTTGAATGCTGTTTAAAGAAAAAAAAGAAGAATCCAAAGGAGTGAATCTTAAAAAAACAGGGCAATTAAAATGAAGGGAAAATGAGTTAATTAGCAGCAGAACAGGTCACTAGTTACTGTAAGAGAAGGGTTAGCATAAAAACCTGCAGCCACAGTAGCACTTCAGGATTGGAGTTGAAGACCTTGAGCTAAATAGTACCAACATATAAGTCATTAAGTGCCTTTCTTCTGTCTGATATCCTTAATTAGCATGCTTGGGGTCCTTTCCTTAGTAGTTTTATCCTTTACACCCAAGAAGGAGCTCCTACTACTGATATTGACAGAAGCAAACTGCCTTCCTCTAGGCCAGGGGTATCAAACTTCAGTCCTGGAGGGCCACAGTGGCTGCAAGTTTTCATTCTAACCATCTTCTTAATTAGTGACCAGTTTTTGATGCTCTTTTCATTCAACATCTGAATCATCTGACAGGATGACATCTGCCTCCTGATGATCATTATGGGGTTGAGCTTTCTTCATAAAGTTTCTGGTGACCTTACTGGGTGGCTCATAGGTCTGAGTCCCCCACAGGTTCTCCATGTGCATCTATGTCAAACCAGAGCGAGCTGAAACACATTTACAGCATGTAACATCATTTTAATTTTGTTTTTAATGTGTTGTTTTATTATTAATTTATTTAGATTTTTTCAATTTTTTAGGCCTCAGTCCAATAATGTCAAAGAAGTTTTATCTGTCGTGCTAGTTGTCAAACATTCAGCCACTCTTGTATTTGACATCAGCGCCTGCCATATTAAAAAGAAAATCAGCTGCTTCTATTTCAACTCTGAATTTTAAATAAGTAAAGATTGCTGGTAAAGTCAAATAGTTTAAAAATTCATTTTTTGGAACTGTAATTCTGCTTTCTTCTTTACTCTTGCTTTACCATTGTGACAATTACAAATGTTGTCATGTCTGTCTAGATTATAATTTAGAGTTTTACTTCAGCCCTACATCTCAGAAAAAATGATCCATGAAGAGCAATACATTTTTTATTATTTTGGACAGACATGTCTGATCCGAAGATACTGTTATGATTCAGCCAGGGTTTGTTATTGCTCATTTTAATTACTATTTTTCAGGTACTTATGTAACTTCTGATTGGATTATTAATCATTTATTGTTGTTTCTTATGTCTTTGTATGTCCAGCCACTGTTTGTATTTTTTGAGTGGAACCCCAGGAGGTAGGGCCACCCTGACATCACGTCTGCTGGGTCGTGCTTCTGCCTTTATATTCAAGACAAAAATAAATTCCTGTAGTGGATAATTGATTTTTTCTTAAGTTTTGCTTTTCATTTATTTTGTCTGGTTTATTGGATTTTTGCTTGTGTTTCTCAGATTCCATTCTTTGCATTGTGACTTGAGGCTTTTTAGACTTGGATCATGTATTAGGCAAATCCTAGTGCCCTTTTTGTCCATTCTTTCTCATTTTTCTATTTTTGTTATTAATACCTCAATTTGTAAAGGTGCCTTGTTTGATTTTCTTTATAAGACAGAGCTTTACCTTTTTTCTCTTGTGAGACATTTTTTATACATTTTGGGAATATCTTTACATTTTAAACTTTTAAAGCCAGTTCCCATTTTGTGAACGAGCAGTTACAAAACATGTAGTCATACCTGGAACTCCCAGTCACAATACATAATACAGCATACATTATGTACTGCTGAACTTATTTGTGATGTCTCATAATTACATAAATCTAACAACAGTACACATGTGTTTCTTGATTGAAAAAGACTTAAAGTTTATGATTTTTCATGAAAGATTACAAAAACACATGTATGAGGAGATTGATGTATTTAAAAATGGCCAAAGGAGTACCGGTGATAAAAAAAAACTGCCAATGCATGAAAGTTTCTGAAGAAGTTCTTGATGTCAACGAGGCAGTTGAATTAGTCTTAGTATTGGCCATATGGCTGGGGTGTACAAAATGACTGATATGTTTCTTTTTTTTTAATAATCTGCTGTCAGGTAACTTTAGCTTACCAAATGAAAAACTAAAATACAGACACACTAATTCATATGCTGCAAGACTTTGTTACTGGTGTTTTATCTTTAAAAATTAGCTGACAAAAAGAGAAATGCAGGACATCTGGCACACAGTATATTTTATTACTTAAAACATCTATTGCATCTTATTCAGTATATTGGTTTATCTAGGCAATAGCAGACAAAGACACAGTCTAGGAGCTTACAGCTAAATGACCCACTTACTAAAGTAGAATTTCTAAAGAACTTCACACTATATGATAAGAATTTGTACTCTAGAGACATTGCTAAGTTCATACAAAAGGTAAGTTTGAGAAGCAAAGCTTTTCATTGCTTTATTTTACAAAAAGAACAAATATAACAATTGGTTCTAATTTTATTTACAGATTGGGAAAATTAAGTTAAGCAGTTGGCCTTGCAGAATTTTGTACAAATTGTACAGCACTAATTTACTAATTTCCACCAACTCACAAAGAAGCCCAAAAATAATAATTGTTTCTTGATAAATGTGAATTTACAAGCTTTCTTCATCTGGACATTAAGCAAGCGCTTTATGTTTGCAAAATTTCTAAGATAAAGACAACAAGTCTTAAATACTATGGAAATGTGATGGCTGAAGCTTAGACTGATGTGAACCATAACATCTCATTTTATGTGGATTCAGCCAAACCTAAATATAAGCTCTCTGAGGCAGTAGTTGTCAGCATTTTCTTGCTATTTGCTGACTTTCCCATCACTAAAATAACAACATAATAGAAGAAGTATCTTTTAGTTTCATTACCTGAGAACTTGTCAGAGAGCTCTGCACCTGATCTTAGCAAACAGAGTGTCATACCAATGTAAACTGAATTGCTGAATAAAGATGAGTGCCATGGGAATATACATGAAGATTAAAACTGTTTCTAAAAAATGCCTTTAAATGATATTGTTGTAAATTGTATTTATATTTTTTAGAATATATTTTAAATGTATTTTTTCTCAATTTTAGTATTTTCATGGTTTTGTTTGTGACAACTGGTGATCGAAACAATTTTTGTAAAATGGAATTCACAGCAAATCTCAAAGTTCTGTTTTGCGAAATACAATTGTGAAGTAAATGCTGTTCATAGCATTGAGATTGAGTGAAAGGTGTCAAGTCCCTCTCTGTGATTAAGTGATGCATAAATGTTCAAAGATTATTATAATTTAATGTAAAGCCCATGGGCCTCATGCATAAATAGCCCTTAAGCTCAGTGTTCTGTGAAAAGACAATGGCAAAAGCACAGGGGTAAATAGAAGTATTTCAGCAAATATCAAGTGGAGGCAAGAAAAAACATACTGTTTGTTGGTTTAAACAGTAGTATAAACAACAAAAGGAAGATGATCGAGTGACACAGAGTGTCAGAGAAACTCAAAAGCTCAAGTTCACAAAGTCATACAGTGCCCAAAATATAAAAGAATTTGTCAGATATCAAAGTCGCCATGAAAAGACGAGATGTAGCCCGCCAGCTGAGTGTCATATGAAAGCTTATGAGGGTACAGAGAAAAAAATGTAGGCATACAATGGGGTAAAAGGCACAAAATGTCAACTTTAATCTAGAAATTTCCACTAATCATGTAGTTTATTTTGTCATTAAAGTAGAACATCATAAATGTCATCTTAAAATTGTTTAATTTACTAGTTTCTCAAATCCCATCGTAACTAAAGTAGCACGTTAAATGCTTTGTTCTGTTTTTGATCTTCTATGTGCTCTATGTGTGTGAATCACTACGTGCTTCCGGGCTTTCTCTTCCTCTGACAGGACACAGAATCCATTACATTCATAATATTACAGATCTCTGAATAATTAAAATACTGAGATGTATATGTGATATCACTTTCATGATGATAAGAGTTAAAGCATGTATTAAACAAGGGAACACGGTGGCGCAGTGATTGTTCCTGTCTCACGCAAGATGTTTGCTGCATCATGCGCAACCTTCAATGAAATAATTTATTGCAGCAGTACTGTCTCTTTCAAATGTACTAACCCCCAATTCCTGTCCTTCCTTTTCTTTCTCCAAATATCCAATCGCCACACAATCAGCTCTGCAATAGAAGTTAAGCCATCTGTAAGCTTAGAATGCCGATTCTTCAAAACTTTTATGGAACATGGAAATATCTTCGTAGTACATGTTTAATTGTTCTATCCTTCCCTTGTCACACCAGTCCCAGAAAGAATACAGCACAAGGCAGGAACAATCCGTGAACAGAGCGCCAGATCCTTGCTAGCGCAGCGACAATGTGTCCTCACGTTTAATTATTAACAATATAGATTATTTAAATGAAGTTAAAGTTTTCTCTGTATAATACAATAAACATATTTTGCTACATTTCATCTCAAAAATGATATCGTCATCATATGTAAATACGCACTTTGTAAAGTGGCTCAGGTTGTGTAATATTATACCTGTATCTTAAGTTTACAGTGAGGTAATTGTACTTATAAGTACAAACAGTTCTACAAGGAGCACTTGATGGACTGATTGACTGTGTTTATAGTTCTTGGGATGAAACTGTTTTTGAACTGCGAGGTCCGTACAGGAAAGGCTCTGAAGCATTTGCCGTGTGAGAGCAGTGCAATAGACAGCATGGCTGAGGCAGCGTATGATTGAGGCTGTATACCGATAATTCTCTTTCCGATCAGCTGCTGTAGATCTGTGATTCCCCACTCAGATACAGTGATATAAATACTCCGAGTGCTGCAGTGAGAGTAATATGGAAAAAGATGATCCACTGTGGCAACCCCTAACGGGAGCAGCTAAAAGAAGAAGAAGACGGTGCAGTGAGAATAACAATGCTAAAGCAGCTATGGTATTTAGAATATTAGGCTATTCCCTGGACCGTTATATTGTTACAGGTTAATTACAATCAGATGCCTTAAACTAATAAACAATATGCAGTTAGTTTCAGTGTATATGATAAAGCCACGTCAGGGATGTGGATCTACAAAAGACAGGGAAACCACACTGGAACAAAAGCACTGCTTTGACACTGGGTGCCGCCAGTTTGCACAACTGAGCGGAGAACTTGCGTACACCAGGGTTGGAGCTACTGTGAAAATGTGTGTGGCTTTACGTCAAGTTTAGGTTTTATACATCACGATTTGAGCATGGAAACGGGCTTACGTAACATTTTTGTGTGTACACACCATTTATACATGAGGCCCCAGGTGATGGTAAGGACAAAAATGGGTCAAAAACAGGAGATCAAAAAGGGCATCCAGGAATCACATGTCATGGGGAAAAACAAGATTCAAAAACAAACCTTCCATTAGGGCCAACATGGAAAAAAGCTCAGTTGTCTACATAAAATGACATGCTGTTTATCCACTGAACAATAATGTAAAATGACACTGGACTGAATTTATAATAAATTGATCATAGCATCTCAGATGCAATGACAAGGTTACATTATGTAAGTCAACAGCATTGTGTGAACAAATGGAACTAAAATGGTAGCAAAAGCAAACTTTTTCATAACTAATCAAAATGCAAATTACTCATCCAAAAAAGACTGTATATGCTAAAAAAATAAAAAATAAACAAAAAAACACATAGTAAATGTGTCTTTTATTACAGTCGTGAAATGTTGTACTGCATTAATACTGCACACTTCTACCTGTTATTTAGTGTTTAAATTAAGTTCTCTACCAACAACGAAAGCCACACTGGAGTTTTTTCCTGTCACATGTAGGCATTTAATTGACCTTTGAGATGCAATTTGTGGTTGTTCAACTAGTTTGATGCACGCTTAGCTAATTATAATGATATCAAACCTCAAGATGCGTCAATGACAGTAATGGTACTCAAAGCTCCACAGTGCTTTCATCCTTATTTGCAAGAATCAACAACAAATTACTCAGTTTTACTTCAGACAATATGTTTAATTTCAGTAATATGGTTGATGATACATTTTCATGAGTCTTTGCCAAAAGAATACAGGTATGTACAGGAGTATGGATGAGATTATAGGGAGCAATATTCCTTGGTTTCTACCAAAAAAAAAAAACTTTAGAAACCCCAAGAACTCTTTTAAGTTAGTTTTGTGTTTTTTTCTATTGTAAAATCTCGTGCAACATGAATTTTATTGTCGTTTCTGAAAGTAAATATGAAATTAAGCTTGACTGTTTCACTTATCACTATTTGTGACATCACTTTGGCAGGATTTTGGGCTTTGTATAAAGGCTGCATCAGCTTTGTTTGTGGCAGCAATACTCATTGTTGGTCACACGTGTTGACAATGCCATTGTGTGGGACGTCATTATACAAACTGTATTTTCAATGACATTAATGTACTGTTTGTTAAGAACTAGAAAACTCCTTTTGTTCAGTTAAAGCAGAATTTGTTTTTCTGCTTTCTATTGTCTTTTGGAGTTTATGAGATTTTAATATGTTGAAAGCTAAATTTTTATTTTCATGTGCATTTTAATTTGTTTTTCTTTGTTAAGAAAGATTTTAACATTTTTGTGTTTAATTTTTAAGTGTGTCACATTGTCTTTATCACTGTGAATTGGTGGAGTCAGGGGTCACACTTAGAGTAAGAGTAAGGCTGAGAAATATTTTACCCCTTTATATCTAATATACAGATAAAATTCCATTGCAACGAACTCCCAGGGACCTAAAAAATATTTTGTTGGAACGAAAATTTCACTGTAATGAGATTCTGTATTTGTTACTATAGTGCTTACTTTAACTTGCACCCAGGCATTTGCAATCATTTCAATAGCTTCTTTTGCATTAATTTTAATCTCCTCCTGCCTACAAGTTATGCTTAAGAGAATTTTTCTCAGCATTTCCTTGTGATAATGCATTTCAAGGTGCGAATGATGCCCAATCCAATGGCTGAAGCACTGCTGTGCAATTGGGTAGGAAGAATTCAATGTGAACATTATCTAAATGTGGACGCATGTTGTGGGCAGCACAGTTATCAATCAGAAGTTGAATCATCCTTTTTTTCTTCATATTGTGAGGTTTCTGAACTCTTTTGAGACACCACCCACCCTCCACCCAAAAGGAACGACATGCTGAAATGCGTCCCAAAGCACAATTGCAGAGTCTGTGGAAGATTTTTTGTCTATTGCCAGGGCAGTTCAAAAACAGGCTCATAGCGCTGCAGTGAAGCGACACAGAAGCAAAATCATACAAGATCGGGGTTGCGTTATAAGTCCCTGTCTTGCACCCCAAAACATGAGGCTGAGTCGCAGTACTTTAGCAAAACCAGCTTTATTCAGATTAAAACTGGAATGGCACACTTATTTACTGCAGCGTGATCTGCCACTCTGCTATACACTAACATAGCTGTCAGGCAGGGTCATAGCCAGATCAGTGATCAAGTAATCCTGTTATCTGCATTTACAATGTACCTTGGACCACCCATCGAGATCTTTTCTGTTTGCTTTGCTGAAGAGACGCAGCATAGCTTTGAGCCTGCTGCTGCCCCGGCAACAGATAAACAGTCTTCCATAGACACGGAGATCGGACTTTGGGACGCTCTTCGGCATGCTGCCTAGTTGGGGATGGTCCCAAGGGAGTTTACAGACCTCACATTTTCTTAAATGAGTGCCGCATTAATAGGAATGTTTCTTGAACGAGCATCACTGAACCACATAAAAACTGCTTTTTCGACGTCTTCAAATGCAGCAGTTCACATACATTTGCAACCCGAGATTTTTCTTCTTTTTTTGTTCGGTCTTTCAAGAAAGTTGACAGTATCAATGGCGAAATTCTGCATTCACTGGCATCGTCTTTTTTCTTTTTGCCGCAATCGAAAGCTGCAAAAATGTAATGTTTTTTTTTTTCTAATATGAACTGTTATCATTTTTTCGTGTCTGCCGTTTCTGTTGGAGGGTGACAATGAGTTCAATTCCAATGGATGTTATTCAAATGTTGACGAACAATAAGCAAAATGTATAACTGAAAACCGTAGGAAACAAAAAAGGCAAAAAAAAAAAAAGCAGTACAAGGAAAGTTTGAAGAAAGAAAAAAAAATGACAATGCTTCTGTTTGGGGATCGTTGTGCACAACTGAGCTGTGGCCACAGAACTAACTGCTCTGTGGATGATTCATTCAGGCATTTCAAGGTCTTTTGGGCACTTCGTTGTAATGAAAGTATCTGCTGAATGTACTTCGTAGTAACGAGATTTCTATAGACTCGCATCATATGGGGAAACTTTCGGGACCATAAAAATACTTCGTTGTAATGAAAATTTCATTGTAAAGATATTCAATGTAACAGAATTTTACCTGTAGTTGTATTTTATGATTTCTAGGTTTACAGTGAATTCAAGAGTTGTGGTCTGTGTGTAATGTGAGGAAGTCATAGTTGGGTACTCTTGGCTACCATTTTGAATTACTATAAAAGTAGATTTGGAAGAACAGTAAACTGATCAGCTCCTTTGGTGTATATTTCAGAAGCAAGACTTAATACGGTAAGCAGGCACATGTCTGTCCATATGGAAAGAGTGAGTGAAGCAGTTCTTGCATATTCAACCATAAGGCCTTATTAATTTAGCCATATAACTTCATAAGTCAGACTAGTGTCATTTTGGCTTTTTAACTGTATACTATGTTTACTTGTAAGATTGCCAGTCACTGTTAAATCCTGGTTACATGTTTTCATAAACATTTTCTTTTTTAAATATTTATATTGACATTGGTCAAAAGAGAAAACACATTTTAGTTTTTTTAATTTCCTTACTCGATATTTAAAAAAAATAACAAGAAATATTTCAATATAAAAAATGTAAAACTTAAACCTTTACATTGCCCATACAAATGTCCACAATAAACAAAAAATGAACCTCTGCCATTTGCATATAGATTTAAATTGAAATGGTTTGCTCTTTGCTAGGGAAAGTTAATCATTTTCTTATTTCAGTTCCAACATTTCTTGTCATAATTATCAAATATACTATTAAAAAATATTTTTTTGTATTAAAGACATGTGTTTGAATAACTATATGTAGATAAACAGGAATGGGAAGTGGGGGTAGCAAACCCTGAGAAAATGTCAAGTCTTATTCAACAGGTATGTGGTGAGGAAACTGAATTGCACTCACGTTGAGAATTCCATGAAAAGATTAATACATAAATCCTTACTTGTTTTTTTATGCAAAAAGGCTTAAGCCCAAAGAGAAATTGTTTCACTTGTATGTAGTTCTTGTGTGTGTGAGGTGGGAGGGTGTTGGCTGACACTGCTGCCATTGAATAGGTGCATTGAAAGATTTGTAGATATGTGTGTATGATGTTACATGTCTGTATAAGTGCAATGCATTTCAAATGTCCACATACCCTTAGCTTTTGTTGAAGTAAATCTTAAACAATTCTCATCAAGGAACATTCCTAATATTTATTTTTTAATCTGGCCATTTGTGCTCCAAACAAGTAACAAATCACAAATTTAAAAGTATTCTTTGTAAGGTCGAACATAATTCATATGTGTCATGATAATGCTGTCAATCCTATTCATCATTTTTTATCAAAAAAACATAAAGTAGAACTTCCCCAAAGTAGAACTATCTTCAAAACTACTTGGTCATACTGTATATTCCATATATACCTAAGCTTCTCCTTGTGAAGAAAAAACATGTAACATTTGTGTGAAATCTATAATCAACACATTTCCATCTCTGTCCCCATGTTCTTGTTAAAGGGTGCATTTTAAAATTACAGTGTGATGGTGTGGGTTGGCTCCATGTGCCATGTTATTGTTTTGGGAGCCTCTTAAACACGCCAATGTCAATAGTCATAACCAAGGTGAACCAGGCGAATGAGGACACACACACACACATAGGAATGGGAAGGTGTAACGGTGACTTAGTGTTTTTATTTAAAATGACAAAAAACCAAACCAAGCAGTGCTCCAAATAAACAATTCAGTGCAATTATTCTTGTTAAGTAAAAAATGATTACAATGGTGATTGTGGAGGTAAAAAACAATCAAAATAAATACAGTAATCCCTCCTCGATTGCGTGGGTTGCGTTTTCAGAACCCCCCAGACCCCCCCGCGATAGGTGAAAATCCGCGAAGTAGAAACCATATGTTTGTATGGTTATTTTTATATATTTTAAGCCCTTATAAACTCTCCCACACTGTTAACATTATTAGAGCCCTCTAGACATGAAATAACACCCTTTAGTCAAAAGTTTAAACTGTGCTCCATGACAAGACAGAGATGACAGTTCTTTCTCACAATTAAAAGAATGCAAACATATCTTCTCTTCAAAGGAATGCATGTCAGGAGCAGAGAATGTCAGAGAGAGAGTGCGTGAGAGAAAAGCAAACAGTCAAAAAATCAATACGTGCTGTTGGGCTTTTAAGTATGCGCACTGCGATAAAGCGGCCTCAAAGAAGGGAGCAATGTGAAGGTAGTCCTTCAGCATTTTTTACAGGAGCCTCCGTATCTTCTAGGCAAACAGCCTCTGTGCAAACAGCCCCTCTGCTCACACCCCCTCCATCAGGCGCAGAGAATGTCAGAGAGAGTGAGAGAGACAGAGAAAAGCAAACAATCAAGCACCGCACGGGAAGCATATCATATATCATTGAGGAGTTTTATTTAATTCGTAATACATGCTCTGATTGGGTAGCTTCTAAGCCATCCACCAATAGTGTCCCTTGTATGAAATCAACTGGGCAAACAAACTGAGGAAGCATGTACCATAAATTAAGAGACCCATTGTCCGCAGAAATCTGCGAACCAGCAAACAATCCATGATATATATTTAGATATGCTTACATTTAAAATCCGCAATGGAGTGAAGCCGCGAAAGTTGAAGCGCGATATAGCAAGGGATCACTGTAATCCTTTAAAAACAAGGTTAAATTCCAAGAGACAGTTCCTTTAAAAATTCACCAGCTGCAATGATTCCATCTAAAATCTGCCGTCCCCTCTACTTATCCTGTTCACACCTTGCAGTAAAAGGAGACTCCCGGTGACAGGTTCGGTCAGCCATTATATCCAGGCTTGTGTCCTCATTGCGGGTCCACACTTCTGCTGTCTCCTGTCCCTCACCATCTGCAGGAAACAATGCATGCCAGGCTACTCCTACTCCTTTAATTTAATCATTTTACTCCTTTTAACTTGCCTAATTGGCTTGATTAAGCACAGGTGCAAACATTTGCACACTCCGAGGTGTGAATATGTAATCTGACTGTGCACAGTTGACCAAGCTACTACAATCAACCCCAGGGTGGAGGCTTCTTGTGCACACCCATGCCCATTCCAAGCCTGCAGTTTGAGGCAACATTATTTATTTAAAAACTTGCCCTTCACCATGGACCACTTACCGCAGACAATACTAATAATTTTAAACATTTAAATCACGCCATCTCATAATCTCTGTTTACTTAAACTCCATTAATCTTTCCTAATAGTTTATGCCCCACATTATAGGAATCAGTCTAGTCACTCTTCTCTAGACATTTTCTAGTGCTGTTATCATTTTTTGTAATATGGAGACCAACATTACACACACTGCAATTCAAAGGAGATGATTTGCTTGTTTCATTCTTACTATCAAGAACTGGGTAATTAATTTGGCAAAAGTGGCAGACAGAAAAACACTTGTGTAACAGACAGATGTCATAACCAGTAAGTCTGAAAGAATAACCATCAAAAATTCAAAATGCTAAATCTGTTAACACCAAAAAGCAGCCCTGAAAACAGCAAGGAGACCTGGAGATGAAAATCTAAGACAAGGTAAGTGGCCTGCACTCTTAAAATTACCAAGACCCATATGGGCGAGGAAAACCATAAAAACCCTTGGACTAATAAAAAGCAAAGTCTGTAATATTTATTGTAAATTTTATTAACAAAAAATCAAAATAGGCAAAAACGGTATCTCATAAAAGGCAACACAAAACCTCACAAACTAAAACATCCAGGTGACTATATTCAAAAAACAAAAATGAGATCAAAGTGCCAATGTCATTGCCAACAACATATCAACAGCTAAGCTTGGCAAACTGGAAACGGTTCCAACATGAGGTTATCAACTAAGTAATAGAAAATAAAAACAATGAAAATGATTCCATTATGATGAAACATACTCTGCAGAACCAATGCTTAAGTACAAATAACAGAAGAGCTAAGTGTCATGCGTCATACACCTTAGTGAAATGGTACAATTATCTAAAACCAAGGCAAAAATGACATAAAGTCAAACTGGAAGGAACACAGTGAGGCATAGTGGTTAAGAATTTGGACCTCAACCCTTGAAGTTACATATTCAAATTCTGCTACTGTCACTGTCTGACCATGAACAATCACTTCACCTGCCTGTGCTCCAATTGGAAAAACAAAATGAATGTAACCATTTGAATTACAAATGTTGAATGTCGCCCTGGATAAAGGCATCAGCCAAAAAATGATAAAATTTGTTTTGCAAGTGATTTCACAATTGCCCATATTCCAAAGTATTCACATTTTACAATCATTCTTTTTTTATGCTCACCTCCAGTCTCTAATCAACCTTCGAGGTTGGGAAGCATGCACTGGTACAGCATGTTGCCATACCCATCATATGACAAAACAGCTCGGGATCCCAATCCAACTGCCAACTTCATAGGAAGAGTCACTGGAGACATGAATGTTGCTGCCGAGGTAAGTAAACATCTTGACAAGGTTGACATTCCCTCTGAAGACATACACACTGCTGATGGCATAAGATCAGTGAACCTCTCTTCACCCACAGATGCTGGACCCCATAACCCAGCCAAACACTCAGTCCATGCAAGCTTTGAACAGAATATGAGCAAGAACACACCCCTGATGAACCCCAGAATCAAGTGGGAAAAATACAGAAGTTCTGCCTCCATTCTGCACTGCACTCACAGTACCAGTGTACAGGCATTCACCCTTCCTTTTCCAGATAGGGATGACAAGTCCTGTTTTCCTGTCATTTGGGATGACACCTGTCTCCCAAATGAGGCAAAGGTTGCTTGCAATGCAAGGAGGACAGCCTTACCACCAGGTGAAGTTCACCCCAGATGCCACATATCCCTGCAGGATACTCAACCCTCAGCTGGTTCACCACCTGTGCAATCTCAGTGAAATTGGATGGTTCACATCTAATTGGAGAATCAGCCTCAAGGACCACAGACCCAGAGATGTCCAATGTACCAGCTGGAGGATCAGCTTTGAACAAAAAAGTTAGTTGTATTTTGGTAAAGGTCAATTATCCTGAAACCTTCACAGCCTAAAGCAGTATGTTTGCACTATGTTGCCCACATATCTTCTTCTCCACTGAATATAACGACTGCTTCCCCCTTTGATCACCCTATAAACTGAATTTGTAGAATTTTAAATCTGTTGCTAAGTGCTGGTAAAGCAGTGGGTATTTTGTGACTCTTGGATTCTGATCTTATCCTTTACCTTCTGTGGAGTTTGTATTAATTTATTTACACATCAGTAAATTTACTCCTGGATTCTGATTTCTGGTCAAAGACTAAGGACATGCTGTTAGGTGAATGGTCAACTCCAATTTGAGATATCAAGAGTGACTGAGTGTACTCTGTACACTGAGTTGATGCTCTCCATGACTCTGAGCTGGAAGAAGGAGAACAGGAAAGGGTTAGTCAGAGCTGTGGAATCAGAATCCTAAGTTTTGTGTACCGACTCCATAGCCCTGATGTTAGTTATACCTGGCAAAGTGTTTACATTTAATTCAGCACTCTTCAGTAAAACATTACAAAATGAAATCCATTTGAAAGTCATTGTAATCTGCAAAACATACTGTGGCCTCCACTATTATTGGAACCCCAAGTAAAAATTAGCAAGAAGGGTTAGAAAAAAATCACTGTTTGCTGAAGAACCATCATCTTACACTGAAAAAATGAGAAACACCTGACTTTTAATTGAAACAAGTTCATTCAAAGAAA
Source organism: Polypterus senegalus (assembly GCF_016835505.1). NCBI lineage: Eukaryota > Metazoa > Chordata > Cladistia > Polypteriformes > Polypteridae > Polypterus > Polypterus senegalus. Next base: position 26,905,865 of record NC_053167.1, read on the forward strand.
AACAAAGCCTTCATCAAAATTTTTTTTTTTAAACAAAAACACATGCCACAATTGTTGGCACCCTTGGAAATTAAAGTGAAACAATGTAACTGAAGCAGGTTTCCCATTTAAATTGGACATTAAGTTGATTGAAGCGTACAGGAACTTTCCAGCTGAAATCAATGACTTCCTGATTAACTGGGATACAAATGTGAAGAGACACACAACCAAATTTCCTCAGCCAACCATCATCATGGCAAAGAAGAACACTCAATCCAAATGAGGGAGAAGTGTGTTGCCCTTTATAACTTGGGGAACGGTTATAAAAAACATAGCTACTCGTCTGAAATGCCTATTTCTACAGTGAGGGCAATAATAAGAAAGTGGTCATCAACTGGAACTGTGACAAGCTTGCGTGGAAGAGGACCCAAGTTTATTTTACCCCCACGTACAGTGAAGAGGATGGTAAGAGAGGCAAGAATATCTCCAAGGATCATTGTTAGGGAATTGCAAGAAAAGGTAAAATCCTGGGATTATTGAGTCTCCAGAACTACCATCAGACTGCATCTCCTTGTCAACAGATTATTTGGAAGGTATGCCATAAAAAAGCCTTTTCTGTCAGTTATCCACAAACATAAGTGCCTGAAGTTTGTAAAACATTACAACAACTTTGACTGGAACCGAGTTCTATGGTCTGATGAAACAAAAATTGAACCTTTTGGCAATAAACATGCAAAGTGGGTTCAGTGTAAAAAGAAGGATGGCTATAATGAAAAGAACCTTGCCCCAACTGTGAAATATGGTGGACGTTCTGTGATGTCGTGAGGCTGTTTTTCCTCCAAAGGCCCTGGAAACATTGTTATCATTCATGGCATCATGGATACCATGAAATATCAAGAGATTTTAAAACAAAACCTACCTGCCTCTGCCAGGAATCTAAAACTGGGTCGTCATTGGTTCTTCCTGCAGGGTAACGATCCGAAACACCTGTACAAATCAACTCAGCAATGGTTAACTGACCACAAAATGAAAGTTCTGCCATGGCCATCTCAGTCCCCTAATCTGAACTCTATTGAAAACCTGTGGAGTGAGCTGAAGAGGAGAGTGCACAAGAGAGGGCCTAGGATCCTGGGTGATCTGAAGAGATTATGTAAAGAAAAATGGTATCAGATGCCATGCTCTGCATTCTCCAACCTTATAAAAGGTTTACAAGAGAAGACTTGGTGCTGTTATATCGGCAAATGGAGGTTGTACAAAGTATTAAATGCAGGGGTGCCAACAATTGTGGCACATGTGTTTTTGTTAAAAATATTTATTTCTTGATTAGAGCTTTTCTTTTCTTTGAATTAACTTGTTTCAATTAAAAGTCAGATGTTTCTCATTTTTACAGTGCAAGATGGCAGTTCTTCAGCAGTGATTTTTTTTCTAACCCATCTTACTAATTTTTACAAGGGGTGCCAATAATAGTGGAGTGCACTGTAGGTGTTTCAACTTGCGACAACCATGGATTCCATGGAGATTGCACAATAACTGAACAGTTTCACCTGATTTATTTTGTTTCACATACTGTATGTAGGATTATTTGGAAAATATTTGCTTTGTAAAGCTACCATTTTTGTTATCTTTTGCAGTGATTTTAATTCAACATTTTTGATATATTACTACATCAGGTTTAAAAGAAGAAACCCCACCAGTGGCACATTTTTAATTTCTAATAAGAGCATCACTTACATTAAAATACTCCTTACTGGGTGGAGCTGAAAGTCGATACTGTGCAAATACACTTTTTTGGATCATGCAACTGTGTGTATATCTGCAAGTTTGTTTGTGGGAAAGAGAAAAACGCCCTCATGTTTGTCAGTGAGTGTGTGTGTGTGTGCGTGTGTGTCAGTGTGTTTTTTCAATGCTGTATTTCCCAGAACATCTAAAATAATGCGAATGGTGTCAGAAAGAATTTGACTAGATCCCAGGCCCGGCGCTCATATCGAATCAGCGGCATAGCGCCAGCCGCCCCAAGCCAGCCTGCCCGCCTCTGCGCATTGCACCACGGCCGCACACCGAACGCCACATACTGTACGGATCAGCGCCCAGCTCTGGGCAGTCACATCCAATCATCGCTCGCCCCACCGCCACGCCAGGCTTGTCCAAATTCATTTGTCTCCCGCTCTCTGCCTGTCCTCCTGCGCGCGCTGATTTCTGGGAGAGGCTGACAGCTGCAGGGCTGCCCCGATGCCTCTTTGGCTTACTGACTGGGCGGCCCTTAGTGGAGTTCAAACCTATAGTGCGTATCCCTCGTCTTCAAACTGCCCTCCCCCACTTTTGGAAAAAGAAGGGTATGAGGTGCTTCAGAAATGACTTGAGGCTTACAATGTGCCGGCTCAGCTCACAACCTGGCTCACATGGAGCCAAACAGACAATGGATTTAGTATTAAATCAATTATACTCCATTAGGTAGATGTTGTTCTTCTCATACGCATATTGCCAGAATGTATGAGTTTATCTACTAGTTTAAAACTCACCTGCAAGGCAAATAAGCATTATTTTTAGGCACAGCGCTGGAAAAAATATTTAATAAATAGTTGAGATTTTACACTCAGAAGGGTGCAAACTCATCCGTGACCCGGGAAGGTCCTGGTCTGTTTTTTTCGCACTTTGAAATGATCGGTTTGCAGCCCCCTTTAATGGTGCATTTAATTCTCTCCATGAATGGCACCATTGTTCTTGTTTTGTTTTGACCTTTTACTTCTGATTAACTCTGCTTTCTATACACTTCGTGATGTATCGCGTGCTAATATGCGTGGGAGTCCCTAATATGGCTTCTAACACTAAGGCTGCGGCTAAATTTATTCCAAATAGAATATCATTGGTCAAGTTGATTCAATAAATATCCTTATTAATTATGTCCATCATTTTTTTTAAGCTTGTACATTTTCTTTACAGGGTCAGTCTATTGTGCCATTGGGCACAGGAGGAAGAAACTCTGGATCTGTCAATAACCCAATCATACACTCCTGAAGCTCATTCAAACTGAGCACAGAGTACAGGCAATCTGCATGTCTTGGGCACATGTGAGGAGACTAAACTACCCAGAGAAGACTCGGAGAAACTGTGAGGTTAATGACTGAACTGGGAGTTAAAGTCTGCTTAAAGATACACTGGGAGTTACTGGCTGAATTGGAGGGTTCGGAGCCTCAGTGTCACATTCAAAATTTGGGTGGTAGGCAAACATTGTAGCCTTGTGGTCCAAATTATGACTCAGGGTGTAACCTTGAGCAAGTCACTAAACCATGTAAAACGCTATTTATGATTATATGCTGTATATTGTATAGCCCTATGCATTACAATAAGAGTGATGGTTCTATCAGACCTCCACTGGGGAAAGTGGAGAAGATTAAATCAAGCTGCTTAACTGAGAATCCTAAAAAAAGAAATGTGCAATCCATTTTTGTTACTTTTCTTAGTGTTAAAGGAATACCTAAATACTCCTCAATTCATGTTGCTAGTTAGACATAGGCAAGAAAAGTGTTAATCCAGGGTTTTTGTGGTGAATGGAGATCACATAGTTTATTATACAACAGGCTTCAATTGGACACCAATACCGAACAATAGCAATAATAATTAAAATGGCCAGGAAATAAAATCTTGAGGTACTCATGTTGCATATTTCTCATAATAGTTAGTTATCTAGTTGTACAGTAACAACATCCAAACTAATTCATTTTTTGCTAAAATATTATTAAATAAATGCTTTCCAACCTATGCCCCCTCATTCATTTGTTAAGAGTTCTGTCTTCAATTCAAATCTCGATCCTGTGGGAACGCACTTTATGTTTGTGCACAATTTCTGAAGTATTTAATTAATATGCATGTGTTTTGGACATTTGTGAGTATTAGACTAGATAACTGCCATGTGGATTTTGTGACATGAGTAACCTGAAATTCTTTTAATGGACGTTCTAGTGTATTTTGCTGTTGTTCGGTATTGGTCCTCTACCAGCCCATACTGAAGCCTGCTTTACCATGCACTTTGTGATCTCTTTTTCCATGAAAACCTGAGAGTAATTTTTTTGTGGCCATCACCACAAACAACACAGGGTAAGTAACAGATAAGAAATATCATTCTGTGGTGGTGTAGTCTTTTAATCACAAAACATAGCATAAGCATTTTTTATTAAGTCACATAGAGGTGCATGTGTCCAAGAGTTTTCAAGAGGTCAAAAGTTTATTCAGAAATTGTAAGAAAATAAAACAACAACGAAAATAAACAGTTCCCTTTTTACATTTTGCGTTTCCAGACTCTTGCAGAACCATCACTCAGTAAAACCTTTTCTGTCTAACAGCCTCTATTGTGATCTTAATGCGTTTGAAAATAAGCTATTTCTGTAAATGTAACTGTGTTTTGATAGGCGTCAGCACTGCATGGTGGTAGTTGGTATGGTTTCTTGGTATTGGCTTGATTGCAAAGAAGAATAGTAGAGAGATTATCTGACATCTAAGTCTTTTTATGCCATTCTGTCAAGAGAGATAGAGTGTTATTGTGTGAGTTTGGGAAATACTACAAAAGATATGAATTGACTAGCTGTACGCAGAGCAAGTGACAAGACAAGCCTTCTGTGGTATTATTGAGACAGCTTGTTAGCAGCTAGTCTTTGTAAACAAACATGTCCATTTGAAGGGGTTTCCTGATTACTACCAAACCACCCCATGTACACAATTACACATTTAAAGTGTGGAAAGTAAACATGCTTACTTGCTTTAGGGGATTATGGTCTCTTTTCTGAAAATGTATTTAGTTGAAATCCCTTGTGTGGGCTTTTCAAGATAATGGATGGCTGATGACTGGTTGTACTCTGGTATAATGAATAAGAAATTGGACCCTAAACCACAAGGTTGCTGGTTAAATTCTTTTGGGTACCAGTTTATTTAACTCTACCCCTCTACTAATTATTGAATCCAGGTGATCTTTGCAGCAACGGGTACAAAACAAGATCTAAACCTGGCCTGTGTGCCATTTCATTCCAGGGCCCATTCACTCATGAAATTAGCTTAACCTGTACATCTTTAGATGTGGGAGGAAGATCTGAGTATATAGAGAAAAAGGTGAGAATGTGCAAACTCCACATAGACAGTAAATAAGATAGGATACAAAACTAGGACTCTGGAGCTGCTAGGCAGCCGCAATAACTGCTGTGCCTGCCATTTGCTTAACTTGTTTATTCATATATTTTTCTACCTGAATGTGCAGACATAATGCCAAACCAAGAACTGTTAGCTGCCATTGTATCAAGGTTACGTTTACCCAACACCGTGCAACTAACTACCTGAAAACAAAAGCTGAACTATTTCTTTAACATTACAAAACATTCAGTTGACTTTTACAGAGCTCCTGCTGCTGTAGGTTTAATGCCAAACAGTTTACAGGCCAACAAAAGGATCATGCTTACATTTCAGAAAAGTATCCACCCATATTAAAGTGGCACAGATGCTCACTGAGAACAAGTAATTATTTTTAAGTACATTTATATAGTGCTTTTTTAGCTACTCAAAGTGCTTTACATAGATAATGGGGAGCAACATCAACCATCACTAATGTGCAGCATCCACCTGAATGTTGCAATCAGTACACTCACTGCACAATGCTAGGTGGTGGAAGTGTGAGAAACATAGCCAAATAGAGACAGTGGATGATTAGGGGGCCAGAATGGATGAGGCCATGATTGGCACTTTAGCCAGGACATCAGTGTATACCCTACACATGTTGAAAGATTCCCACGGGATCTTTTGGGACTGCAGAGAGTTAGGACCTCAGTTCTATGTCTCAACTGAGGGACAGTGCCATTTTTTTAGCACAATGTCCCCATCACCGTACTAGGGAAGTGAGATCTACACACAGACAACAGGTTAAGTTCCCTTTGGGGACTTTATTCTATTTATCTAATCATCAAACTAAAGCAGTAACTATGGCTATAGAACCATTCAATCAAAAACAAATAATGTATACCTTTCCTAATGTGGCACCATAAAAAAAGTGTTTAGAGCTGCAACTTTAAAGTTTCAGGATACTGGCTTAAATCCCAGCCTGGTTGCTGTTCATGGGTTTCTCTGGGTACTTTTCATTTCAAAGATATGCCAGTTAGATTAACTAGCCCAATATGAATGAGTGTGAATGACTGGCCTGCCATCCATAGCTGCTTCCTGCCTTTCATCCAGTGCTGCTAGTATGGCCTCCTTTTCTGCTTTGGTTGAAGAGTGGGTAAAGGAACAGGCAGATTAACTATGATGGGGTTACCCAGTGTGTCATCCTACAGCCGTCCACCCCATGGTAGCAGTAGTCATTTTTGTAAATTACCACCTACACCAGGGCAGATTATGTTACTGCATTCTGATGGTCGTCAGTGTGTACACTGCTCAATATGAAAGGAGTGGCTGTGAGCTGACAAAAAAGAGAAAGACAGCCAAGAAATGAGCCATACGGTGTCAGATGAGGGAAAGTTGAGAAGGGTGTGGTCCTTATAATTAGGGAGGAGTGTTAGCAAGGGCACCTCCAGAACTGTACCTTTGTTTTCATGCCTCACAATCCCACATAGGGAGGTTGTGGAGTGGAAGAGATAAAGATTGACATCTCCAGCCGGACCCAGGCAGTTGCCACACCTTGTTGTATTAGTTTCTAATGTTTTGACTGTTCATTTGATTTAGTTATACAGGACTGAGCTCCTCCCTGTCATATTAATGCTGGAAATAAAGCATTCTTGGAACATTACCAATTTTCTTGCTTAAATTTTCTTGGGATACACCTTCAACTAGGGATGTTCTATCCACATTGCCAACATTGTTCAAATCCAAAGCTACAAGGCACACTAAATTGAAGTAGATTATGTCTATGCCCTCCCAGGTGGCCAATATGGCATACAAGCATTATTCAGAATTAGAGATATAGATAGTCAAAAACCTGTTTTGACCCAGAGATGGCAAAAAAATTGTATTTAACAAGCCAAAATGTCCAAAGAGTGGAGAGGTCAAAGCATGTACTCTTGACAAATAGAAAGCTGTATAGTGCACGGGCTAGCCTAGTTCACTTTTTCTGCACTCTGTGGTGAAGTTAAAAAGGGATTAGTTCTGTATATTCTCAGTCAAGTGAAGCGGAAATATATTCAGGGCTTTGAGGGAAAAAAAAAGAGACTTACACGCGTAGACAGATAAAATAAACACAGCTCACACGCGCACACACACACACACTCATACACCAAATAGTGGACGCGTTTCGGTTTGCTTGCTCTTTTCTTTTGTACCAATTGAGTGACACTAATCCACAGGTTTCTTTTAATCACAGTGCTATCCCAGCTGGCTCTACAGGCCTAGACAGTCTTTGGAGGAATTGCATTAATAGTTTCTGTGGCACATCTCCAGGTTTGCAAGAAGCTCCTGGGGATTTACAACTTAACCCTCTTCTTGTGTTGATTCTCCACTCACTGAGGAAGAACTTTGTTTTTAGCGTGATCCTACCAAGCTGTCATGAGGGGCACAGTGAGGTCACTGTTGCTCTCAGATAAAACAAACTCAGAAATAAAGCTCTTAAGACCAACTGCCTGTTCACACCCCTAGTTTTGCCTCCTTATGATTAGTGCATCTCCTGCATTTTTTTTCACTGTGCTCCACAACAGTGTTCAAATGAGCTTTACCTGGGTAGCACCTTTTGAATTAAAGTGAATTGTGTTTTGGGTTGGAATGGTGCCTGTGAAAACAATCCATCTATCCATCTTCTGTATTTACTTTTTTAATTATAGGGTTGTGGGGAAATCTTGGCAGCACTGGGTATGAGGTAGGAGCCAACCCTGGAAGGAACGCCAGCCTCAGTGACAGGCTCCTACCATTCAGATTTGCACTTAACTCAAAATAATTGCCCGTGGGATAGGAAAAAAAATACATAACTTGGAAAATATCCTTTTGAACATGAGGAGAAGATGAAAACTCCACATTGACTATGAACCTAGATTTCAAGTGCAGTTAAGGAGCAACACTAAATATTGAACCACCGTTCTGCCCCTGTGAAATCCAGCCTACTATATGTGGATGTAACGGTGGGCATTTCTGAGGTAGTTTTCCTAGTTTTCTAATGTGGGCATCTTGTATTTGAGATCCCCTTATAAAGAATACTCCATCATTGTACCTGTATTGACTTAACTGTTTCAATCTTTCTGTAAAGGTTGAATCACAAAAGGTAAAAGTAACAAACCAAGACAGTGGTACTATAGAGCAAACACTGGAAGAGTTTCACAGAAAAATAAAAGAACAACAGAGGACAAGTAGATCTGCAAACACATCAAAAGGAATAGGCTGTCTCAATGTCAGAACAAATGTTGATCAGAAACAAAATTTCAAAAGTCCTCCACATAAAATTGCCAGAGAGTCTTCATTTTCATAGAAAAAATTCTTATCTTTATCAAAACAAAATGCAGACTATTACTGAGGATGTGGCTCACCTTTAAATAAGAGCAGCCACCAAAACAGAATGAGCACATCTCCATGACATCATCCACATGCATGCACATAGGATAAACCCCCTAAATTCACAGCAAAAAGGGCAGCTTCACTGTATGACACTAGAGTGCTATTGATTTACTTATGAAGCGGAGTGATAATTTAAAGCTCCCTGTTAATGCACCTGTTCCAAACCATATTTTGTGTTCCTAATAATTGCATACGTATTAACACTTTGAAATCACTCCAGTTTTTATTTTGTCAAGCGCCTTCTGACTCACCGGTGTGAGAAAACTGCCACATATAATAGAACGTTCGATGTCTGTTGATACAAGACATCAAGCTTTTAGGGGAATTCCCCTTATTCTATGTCTATTATATCTAAAAAATGTAGGCCATTTTGGACCATATTTTTTGCAGAATATTACACCCTTATGAAAAAGAGTAATCCACTAGATATCTTCAGCAAAAATGATCAGAAGGACTTGAGGTTATGGGAAACAAGGGATCAAAGTCACTGCTTTTCTGAAAACTTTGAAAAAGTGAGGATCTGTAATGCTGGCATGTGGAGCGTCATTTATTGCTATTTTGATTTTGCTGATCATGAACATGATAATATTTTTTATATTTGATTCTCTACTAGTAGTCCTAGCTCTCTACGAGCCACTCCCAGAAGGTTAAAAATTACACATTTCAAACTCAAGCACTCATTTTAGACTTTTTTTAAGGTCAGAGGTTACGAATATGCTTTTATTTCCAAGGAAGCTAGCCCTCTGTAGACCTCTATCACTGGGGAAAAATGGCTGATTTCTATTTCAATAGAGAATATGTACAGTAGTGGCCAAAGGTTTTAGCAGTGTCACAAATGTTGTGTTTTGCAAACTTTGTTGCTTCAGCATTTTCATATAATTTTTTATATGTTTCTATGATATACTGAAGAACAATTATACATATTTCATTAGTTTCAAAGATTTTTCTTTTGGCAAATACATCACATTTATGTAAAGAATCAATATCTACATTGTTGAATCTTCTTCTTCATAACTTTGCTCTGCCATCTTGGATATCAGCTTCTCGGCCAAATCCTGACTGATGGTGATCCATTCTTGCCTTTTTAGTGCTTGGAATTGATCACAATTTGTGGGCTTCTGCTTGTCCAGATCTGGGGAGTTTCCTGGCCAAGTGTCCAAACTTTAAATGCTATGATCTCTGAGCCTCTATATTATCACATTTGCCTTGTGACATGGTGCTCCATCGTGCTGGAAAATACACAGATATTCACCAAATTGCACCTGGATTGTTGGGAGAAGTTGCTCTTGGATGATATTTTGATACCATTCTTTATTTATGGTAGTGTTCTTGGGATAAATTGTGAGTAGGCCCACTCGCTTGGATGAGAAGCAACCCCAAACATGGATTGCCTCAGGATGCTTCACTGTTGGCAAGACACAGGACTCATGGTAGTGTTCACCTTTTCCTTCTCCAAACAATCAATTTTCCACAAGTCCCAAATAGTCGGAAGGAGGATTCATCTGAAAAAATAACTTTGCACCAGTCTTCTGCTGTCCAATCCTTGTATTGTACTTCCTACATAATTCCAGTCTGTTCTTGATGTTTTTCTTGGAAAGAATTGGCTTCTTTGCTGCCCTTCTTGACACAAGGACAATGTTCTAAAGTCTTCACTTCACTGTGTGTGCAGATCCTCTCACACCCACCTGATGCAAATATTGAGCAAGGTCTGCACTGGTGGCAACACAATTCTGTAGCTGACTTGTCAGCAGGAGACAGTCCTGGCACTTGCTGGACACTTTTAGCTGATCAAGTTGTGCCAGGGCCAAAATAAGTGAAAATGGCTTTTTGTGAAAAAGTCAACTTTTCATGCTAATAAAGCTCTTTGCAATGAATTAATATGCATCTGATGACCCTGCACAATAATATTAAAAACAATGTGAATTGTCACCACAAAAATTAAAGCCGCGGTTTGTGTCACTGCCAAAACATTTATCCACTACTGTAGACATGAAACATTTAAACTGAAGCAGATATTTTAAATTTCAAAGATATGACTCAACTATTCCTGTGTATTACATACTTCTACCTCATGACGTAAATCAATACATTTCTCATGAATAACCCAAATTAGTAGCTTACACTAATTTAAATGTTTTAACATAGATATTTTACTTTCTTGTTGGGTATATGTTGGTATTGGTAAAGACAAATATTTTTTTAGATTTTTCAGGTAAGGAAGACAGATGTAATGTGGTTATAAATTTACTAATCATCTGACAGCGGTTCTACAATTAGCTGATAGAGAGACATTGCTGTTTTTCATTTATGTTAAACAGTTTTCACTTTTTGAACAAATCTGTATCCTCATATGTAATAGTTTTCTATTTAGCAAAGTGGTATAATCGACTCTTGCATTTTGCTTTGAGAGTGGCCATGGTGCTCTGTGCCTGAAAATTGTGAGAAGCACTGAGCAAGAACAAAGTAGTTTCTACTATTTTATTGTATTCCTGAGGTGGCAATGATAAGTTGGCCATTTAGCTCTGTGAAGAGGATTACTTGTGTTCTATTCTGTGCATTGTATTTACCCCATTCTTTAACACCCACTGCACATCTAACCTACCTGGAAAGGGGGTCTCTCTCTGAATCACTTTTCCCAAGATGTCTTCCATTTTTTATCCCTGCAAGGGCTTTTTTTCTGGGAGATTCTTCTGGCTTTCTTAGGGAGTTAAAGGCTGGGAGGATGTCAAAAACAGGGCTTGTTAAAGCCCATGGAGGTATCCCTTGAGTGATTTTGGGTTATACAAGGAATACATTGTTGTTGTTGATGTAGTCATGGAGCTGGAGAGTGGTGATTTGTAGCTTGTTGAATAACACATGCAGGTTAGAATTTCTCCAAACTCTGTACTTGTGACCATTTGACCTAAAAAAAAAATTGTCTTTGAAAAGACAAAAAAACATGATCTTGGCTTAAATTGTAGCATTGTTCATATGTGAAAGTCTATCGCTCAATGTCAGATTTTTGTTAGTTTTTCATGGATTTAATACATTTTTCTTATGAAATTTCATTTTTTATTTAGGTTTTGAATTGTTTTATTTAGTTTCTCTTTCATTTTTTTGGGGGGGGCTTTTTATTTTATTTCATTGTTGCATTTGGAGTTTACTGTGACACCAACTTATTTTTTAATGACTCGTTTTAGGATGATATCATCTGTGCAACAATATTTAAGATGACAACACCATGTATGCATTCCAAGTTGATGGATATTCTAGAACAAAATCTGAGTGAGAGAATTTTTTACATAAAATGGCTTTCAGTCTTCCAGGATTTATTTTTTTATTCCTTATTTAAGTATTGAGTTCTAATGCAACAATTATTTGTCTTTCTGGTTATGACCCCTGCTCAGGTTTTGGTTAATGTTTTGATTTCCTGCTTATACTCTGCTTTCCGACTTCTTGCCAGTTTTCATCCTGTGGCAGTATGTCAATGACTCTGTATGATAAGTGGTCATGCAAAGGTCAGTTTGTGAATCTGTGTCTGCCCATGAATGAAAGCTCAGTGACAGGCAAAAAAAGAATCAAGATTTCATAATCTGAGTGCACTCCAAATAGTGAAAGGGTGTGAGGTTGCAAAAAAAGACTCATTAACCAGGTCAAGCCCTCCCATGGCCTGGCTGGAATAGACCAAACCACACTGTAGACTGACCTCATACTCCACTAGTAGGCTTTGGTCTACACAGACCTAAAAGGAGCTTTGGCACTTCAAAATCTTTCTCTTGTCTTCTGTACTAGGGTGTTGTACCATGGTAGCCTTTATGAATGTAGTGAGAAGTCAAGCAAGATGACACCTTTTATTGGCTAACTAAAAAAATTACAATATGCCTCCTTTCTTTGTCTTCCAAAATATTCCAAAAATGCATAAATGTGTCCTTCTTATGGAGAGGAAAGCCAAAGCACACTATTTAATAATATATATCTTCAATTTAAATACAAGCACAAAAACAGCAAAAAAAAAAAAAAATTAAAAGAGGCAAATGGTGTTGTCCTAAAACACAGCCCATATTAAACAGGGCATATTTTGTGGAATTATTTAAACAGATGCAAAAGTCCAAAATCAGAAAATCTATCACTTTTTTGTATACTCTATGATCTTCTGTGAACCATCAAAGGATACACCCTCCAGCCCTCATACCATGTAAGCTGAAGGTGGTCCTTCAGCAGCGACATCAAGGTGGCCCCACCTCTTGGGGTTCTATGCACAAAATGAGTAATGGAACAGAATGGAACAGAACACCATAAGAAACATATAAACTGAACAGTAAAGAAATAGAACACTATATATATATATATATATATATATATATATATATATATATTGCACCACAAAACACAAGGCTGAGTCTCAGTACTTTAGCAAAACCAGCTTTATTCAGCTTGAAACAGGAACAGTACGGTTTTTTCTTGTAGTGGGATCTACCACTCTCCTATACACTGACACAACAGTCAGGCAGGGTCATGTCCAGGTTAGTGGCCAAGTAATACTGTTCCCTGCATTTATAATGTTCCTTGCATCACCAATCGACAACAGGCGGTTAAAGCACAACCGCAATCGGCTCAGATTTGCTTTTGCAGCACTGTGAGCCTGCAATTGCCCCGGCATTGGATAAGCAGTCTTCCACAGACATGGCAATTGCCTCACACCCATGGTATTGGTGTGTGCAGCTGCAGGATGGTGTCTAACATCAAAAGCAAAAGCCTGCAAACTAATAGACCTCACCTGGGTGTTGTATCCTTTTGTTTGTACAGCCAATGCAGCAGGGCGTGGCCAGTCACCAGGGTAAACTGTCATCCCCAGAGATAGTAACAGAGGGCCTCCACTGCCCATGTAATCACTAAGCACTCCTTTTCAATAGTCGGATAATTATGCTCCCTGGGTGGTAGCTTTCTGCTAAGAAACGTGATGGATGTTCTTCACCCTCAAAATATTGTGAGAGCACTGCTCCTAAACTGAAAGCACTAGCATCCGTTTGCAGAATAAATTCTTTTGGTTTGGATTGCGCAGAATGGGAAATGATGATAAAGCAGCTTTTAGGTCTGAGAAAGCTCTCTCACATGTGTCAGTCCAGACAACACTACGATTGTTTCTGCCCTTTGTCAATTCAGTGAGGGGAGTGGCCCGATGTGCAAAACTGGGAATGAATCACCTGTAATACCCCACGAGCCCAAAGAAGTCACAAACATGCCTCTGTGTTTCAGGACAGGGATACGCAAGTACCTCGCCCACCTTGTCCATTTGAGGCTTGAGCAAACCCTTCCCCATGGAATATACAAGGTAATTGGTTTCTGACATAACCAGCCTGCACTTCTTAGGGTTAACTGTCAACCCTGCCAGCCATAAACTGTCTAGCACTACCTGAAAACGGATGAGATGAGATTCCTAGTCATTACTGAAAATGACAACATTGTCAAGGTAGGCACCTGCGTATGCAGAATAGGGATGCAGGATCTGATCCATCATTCACTGAAAGGTCAACGGTGCACCATGGAGATCAAAAGGGAGCGCCGTAAATTCAAACAACCCATCCAGAGTGGCCAATGCTGTCATTTCGCAACTAGACTCCTCCAAGGGGACTACCCAATAACCCTTCATGAAGTCTAGGGTGGAGACATTTACAGTATAGCCTGCCCGAGCTTTTCCAACAGCTCGTCCACACGTGGCATCGGGCATGCATCAAACTTGGAAATCGTATTCAAATGCCTAAATTCAATACAGAACCGAACCAAACCATCTGGCTTTGAGATTAGTACAATTGCACTTTGCCATTTGCATTTGCTTGGCCGAATAACGCCCAATTGGAGCATCAGTTGGACTTCCTCGTGTATCACTTTCCTTGTATATTCTGTTAGGTGATACAGGGGCACCTTTATAGTAACACCGGGTGGTGTGACAATCTTATGTTCTGCAATTGTCATCTGGCCAGGTGCTGCCGAAAAGATGTCCAAGTTCCCCTTGATCAGCGATAGCAATTCCACTTTCTGGGTGTCAGTTAAATCATCCCCAATGGTGACCTTGGTCTGGGGGACCGCTGCAGCCATGACCAGGACTTTGTGACAGTCGTGCCATTTCTTTAAAAGATTAATATGCAAAATTTGTATGGGTTTCCATCACCTGGGAGCTCTGACTTTATAATTCACTGGAGACATACGCTCTTCTGTCACTGCCGGCCCTCGCCATTTGGGCCTAAATTTATGTGGATCAGACGGGATCAATACCAGCACACGATCGCTTCCTAAACTCGTGGAGTTTACTTGTCTTGTCATAATTTCCTTTTTGTGCCTCCTGCTCATGCTGCTCAGGAAAATCTGGCAATTTGCTCTTGTTGCAGAATGACTCGATTGACAAACCTACCCCCACGAGTTGTCTCCCAAGTCCCCGTCCATTCTTTCCGAAAAATGTGCAAAACCCTGCACGGTCGGCGGCAAAATAATAGTTCAAAAGGGCTCATCCCAATGGATGCTTGTGGGGCCTCCCGGACAGCAAACAAAAGGAAAGGTACTACCGTATCCCAAGAGGTTGGACTGTCATGGGCCACCCGCCGAATTATCTGTTTTAGGATTTTATTAAGCCATTCAGTCAGGCCATTTGGCTCTGGATGATAAACTGTGGAGTGTAACTGCTTAATGTTGAAACTTTCCCATAGCTGCTTTGTGATACAAGACATAAAGGGTGCTCCCTGATTAGTTAGAATCTCGCGAGGGATATGAATATGTGTGAACATATTCGAGAATGCTTTTGCAACATGCAACAATCCACCGCAGCATGGCTACTTCTGGGTATCTTGTGGCATAATCGATTAACACAAGGATATACTGAAAACCACTTTTACTCCTGGGAAGCGGGCCAACAATATCTAATTCCACCCTCTCAAAGGGGACATCCTAAAATAGGCGGTCTGTGAGCGGAAACTACTTCACAGTTGGGACAGGCCTTACAAAATTGCTCCACATCCCGGCCCATATTCACCCAATAAAAGTGTTTTGAAATTCATTCTCTTATCTTTTTCACGCCAAGGTGACCCCCCAAAACGTGACTGTGAGCAGTTTTTGAAACCTTCTCCCTGTGCTCACTTGGTACTATCAGCTGCTCGATACGTCCATCACCCAGGCAATCAGAAATCACCCAATGCAGAAACCCATCCTTAAGTAAAAAATGAGGCGTTTTAAAATCCTCTCTCTCCAGATAATAAGAGTCATTTGCAACATGGGCTTATCTGAATGCAACATCCAAGTTATTATCAGCTCGTTATAGATGCCAGTCTCTACTCTGCAGAATTGCACTCGCCTACCACTGCTACTGTGTCTGATGCAGCATCACACTTACCTCCCACTGCTACTTCGTTTTTGTCCAAATCTGTATTGAGTGTCTGGTCTTTGGAGGCTGTTGGTGCATGTGACGGTGTGGATAAGTTTGCCAGCTGTCCCAGGTCCTCACTCGAGGATTCGTCCCCCATCTCGCTGGACTACTCTGGTTCAATTTCAAACTTGATTCCTTGATTGACATTGTCTGTGGCAAACCCCACTCTGTCCACTACACAGGAAGGCACTCTGCAGGTGGCCAAGACCTGTGGGAAGAGGGCATTCATTTTTCGTACTAGAAGTGGCCAGGATGAGGTGTCTGATATGGCAGTCCAAACCTTAAAGATCTTCCGTTTATATTTCATAGGGAGTAATATAGTCTTGTATGTTTTAATGTCCCCATGGGCACAGCAGATGTTCACTTTGTCTGTGATCTTATCAGGGCTTTGCCGGAGAAAATCATAGCAGATATCGCTACCAGAGTCCTACAGGGCAGAGAATTCCTGTCTAGCCAACATAATAGAGATCTTAAAATTCTCCTCCTTTAACATCTTGGGGGAAACTTGCAAGCCGCATACCTGGGCCAGACCAATAGCCATTGTTTGTGCAGGTGGGAGGTGGTACTCTCGAGCCAGATGTCCCAGTTGATCACAGTTGGTGTTCACACTATGGTATCTTCCACCCGTGCCACAGGCGACCCTGAAGGTCTGTGTTGGCTGGATTGAAATCAGGGTCAAGCCTGGGTAGCCCCGTTGTTTCCAGGTGGCTTGTGCACCCTCTAATCTGCTGGTCAGATCCAGAAAAAAATTGACGTTGTTCCGTAGCATTTCATCACAAAGGCTCTAGTCCACAGATGTCAAACTCCAGGCCTGAAGGGCCGCAGTGGCTGCAGGTTTTCATTGTTACCCTTTTCCTAATCAGTGACCAGTTTCCACTGCTAATCAACTCCTTTTCCCTTTATTTTAATAGCCCTGTTTTTAAGGATTCAGTCCTCTGAATTAATTCTTTTCATAATTAAATGTTAGCCAAACAGAAATGAGACATGAAACGAGCTGACAGATGAACAGCTAAACTGGGGCTAAACTCCCTTCAATTTCACTCCAACCAGTTTCTTATTGAGAAGACAATTCTTTCGGTTAATTAAACCTGTTATTTAATTCCACAGCCTGTTTTTGCTCTCCTTCTGCCACAACAGGCATTTCCAAAACTGTTGATTTTTCTCTTTTTTCTACTGTAAGAATAACGTCAAAATGTTTTGGTGACCTGAGAGTTCAACTTTACTGAGACCCTTCTTTATTTCCACATATTGTGTGATGGGCACAGGTTAGCTTGTCATGTGGCAGCTCGTTTTGTGTCTCATTATTGTTTGGCTGATAACTACTGAAAAAGAAACAAAGGGGCCTGAGTCAAGTTAATTAAAATTAAGGCAAGGGTTAGAATGAAAACCTGCAGCCACTGCGGCCCTCCAGGACTGGAGTTTGACACCCCTGTTCTAGTCTATCCCTGACAGGACTGCATCAATATTGAGATTCCCCTCAATGCACTCAAAAGTGTCTCTACGGATCAAGCTTTGAATCAGGTCCACTAAGCCCTAGATCTGTCCTTGCACAGAGCGATCCGGATCAATATGCCACAGACGAAACTGGTGCCCCTTGGCCACCAGGCTAACAGCTATATGGAGGAGGATCTGTTGTTTCAGGAAGGAAGTTATAATCATCAAGCCTTTTGGGACGGAAATTCCATGCTGCTTGGAGAGC
Source organism: Polypterus senegalus (assembly GCF_016835505.1). Classification (NCBI taxonomy): domain Eukaryota; kingdom Metazoa; phylum Chordata; class Cladistia; order Polypteriformes; family Polypteridae; genus Polypterus; species Polypterus senegalus. The sequence continues at coordinate 26,923,444 of NC_053167.1, forward strand.
TTCTCTGGGTTAAAAACAGGGCCAAAATAGTGCCAAGGTTCCCCTGTTCCAGCGCATCAATGTTGCTGTGTGTTCAAAGAAGAATAGGGAACACTTCAGGGTCATATGAGGGAGGCATCTTCAGCAGCACATCTCATGGCCCCGCCAGGGCAGGGGTGGACACCAGCGGCTCATCTTGCTCCAGGGGTTGCTGTACTTCTTGGGGATCCAATGGTGCAAACACGAAGCTGAGACTCAGTACTTTAGCAAAACCAGCTTAATTCAGCTTGAAACAGGAACAGCAGAGTTATTTATTGAAGTGGGATTTACCACTCTCCTATACACAGACACTGCAGTCAGGCAGGATCGTGGCCAGGTATACCTGTTCCTTGCATTTATAATGTTCCTTGCATCACCCATCGACAACAGGTGCTTATAGCGTGACTGCGGATTTGCTTTTGCAGTGCTGTAAGTCAACTGAACTGATTTGCCCCTTAATTTTTTTTTCCATATCGGAGCAAACCAGTGTTAACACGTTGGTTGCATTGGAGGGAATTACATGCAAAGACATGAAGTTGTACTATAGGAGGCACAGTGACTAGTGTGGAAGCAGAAGGAGTGACAATGTGGTTATTAAGCATAAGACTAGCATCACAGCAAGATCATCTTTTTGACTTCCCAGAGTTGCACTCAAAAAGAAACTTTAAAAAGCTGACAATTAAAATTAAAGAATGGTTAAGGTTTCAGAATTAATTCTACAGCAGCATTACCAGTCATAGATGTAACAGCGGGTGAAACTAGCATCCAATAACCCCCTTTTGAATTTCTACTTTGTTGATTAAGAATTGACTGACAAGGTACAGGAAGTCAGCACATTCCACACGTGAGTTTTTCACCATTTCACAGCTCCAGTAACTTTGGTTCATGTCCTGCCTGGGTGGATTTTGCCTGTTTTTGGTGTGCTCAAATTGATTCATTCTCTATATTCCATATTTCCAGTGTGCAAAAGACATACACTTTAGGTTATCTGCTACTCATACTTATTCCAGGGATGTATGTGCATAATAGTGTGTCCTGACATATCTTCCAGGGTTGGTTCTTGCTTAGGGCACTTGCAACCCTGGACAAGATTGAATAGGTTTCTTAGTGAATAAATGAATTAATGAACCCATAATGTAGAAGCAGGCTCCAAAATGGGGTGAGAGCTCTTGTTTCAGAGGATGACAAAATATGTTGTCTATAAGACTGCAAGATTTTACCCTCTTGTAAGATTAGGAGGAGCACTACAACCCAGTAATGTGGCATAAAGCAGCAATGTTTTCGCCCTGTTATGGTATGTTCATTGAAAGGATCAGTTACATGAAATGCTGGCAAAGAGTGCAGCAGGAATATTTGATTTGTGTTTATGTACTATTGCATGCTTGTCCTAGGAAGCTGAGTCAAGGCAGGAATGCCATTCTTCTCTGTGTAGTTAAGTAACTCTGATGTAAGCATGGCAGTCCCACAGAGCACTTCTCATAGATTTACTTCAAGGTTCTCTAACAAGCATCATTTGGCTTATGCTCCTTTGTCCTTTTTTGTGCCGTTTTTTTTTTCCTTTGGAAAAGCCATATAGGTACTTTTATTTGAAATTGTTTTGAAGACAATGCCCCAGCATTCATAAATAAGAAACCAAATGTTTCTTTTTATCCATCCTTACAAAAAGCATCGAAGCTGTCTGCATATCTTCCCTGTGTTAGTAGGAGTTGTAGTAAATAAGTTCACAGTCCACCCGCTCAAATTCCCTAGAGGCTTCATGCAGCCTTTTCGTGGGTGCAGATCAATATCTCTTGCTTGATAATTAAAATGTTCCTTATTCCAGACGCACTTTCTGAACTTTGAGTAAATCACAGGCATTGTTGTTGCATCTGCAGTGAAAAGCAGCGAAAAACAATGATATCACATGTAATGATTGGTTACAAGTTGATAAATCTTAACAACTAATCCCTAACTGGCTTTAGCTAATTAATAACTGTATGAAATATGATGTTTCTGTTCACTTTCTGCCTGCTAGAGGATCAGCTGACACCCCACAGGAATTAGAATGCCATCAGATCCTCCTTCCTGGAGTAAGAGCTGTGTTTACCTGATGCACTTTACTGCCTGGGGGCCTCAGAGTGCTGCCAACGCACAAAGAAGGCAAGCACATGAAAATAAGAGTTCATCTTCACACTTCATACCTAGCAGCTCATATCTCTCTGTGTGAATAACTCGCCAGGAACTAACAAATCCAGATAAGCACAGCATGTTTCAGTCATCCTTTGCATTTTCTTTCTTCAGTACATCTGTATAGTAGTACTTTTTTAACAATATGATTAATGTTTTAAAATGCTAAAATATGTACATGCTGACAATATTACTTTGGTTAAATATGAAGTGTAATGCAGTAATATTGAGTTACATTGTAGCTATGAAAGTTTTACATTAGCTTTACCACTCTAGTAAAACAGATGCAAAAAATGAAGCAACCAATAGGGACTATACAGTTTGGATATTATACAAAAATTCTTTCTGATTAATTCAAAAATAAAATATGCATTAGCATAAAGAAGGCTTATTATAAAAATGCAATTTTCTATTATAAAGAAACTAGCTGTGCTGCCTGTCGTAAACTGGTGAAAATCTAACTAATCAATGCAGACCTCAACATTAACATTTGCAGTGCACCGTCTGTTTCTTGTAATGCACATGATAATAAAATGCATCACTTTTGTCATTCTGACAGATGTAATAAATTACATTATTACAAATGTTTGTGATGCGCCATCAGTTGGAATGACAAATGCAGTTCATTTTGTTGCATAAAATGTTTGTAATTCACCATCTATTGGAATAACAGAGACAAAGCAGCTAAACAAACACACAGACACCTATCACAAACATTAACGCTGCTTTTATGAATCCTATTCTAAAAAGACATATGCATTGCATGTATCACTCCAACAGATGGTACATCACAAATGTAAGAACTGAAGATAAAGCCATTCCAATTCCAAACAAACAGGTTGTTTGGCTGGCTCTGAATTCCCAAAGATAAGTTCAACCAATTGAAATACCTCCTGTTAATTCTTTCCTGACACGTTTAATGCCAAATTTCAGTAACAACAGTGGCTGCAAAAGGCGGCTGACATCAGAAACAACAAAATTATTTTTGTTTAACCCCTTAGTACCGAAAACCCCTGCATCTATTACTAATACTACTAATACTATAGAGAAGACCCCAGCAACTACTAACAGGCAAAAACAACGCACTTGTTGTCTTGAGTACCCCATTATTATGAAAACAGCTGCATCTGTTATTAGCCATTTGCATGGCGAGTTTGACTTCTAACAAGTCCCTGCAGATGTTATACGCAAGACTGCCCGTCTACATGATGTAGGCAGGCGGAGCCTTTGTATTTTTTTAAAGATTACTGGTAAAGTATTATTTAGT